>NC_140181.1:21439925-21456061 GCF_963971535.1 Notolepis coatsorum
CTCTCTCTCTCCCTCTCTCCCTCTCTCTATCTCTCTCTCTCTCTCTCTCTGCTGTGAGAAAGTACTGAGTGAGTCGTAAACTGTGTGTCTTACGTGAGTGTGATGCAAGGGATGAGACGTTTTGTTCCAACGTGAAATTAAATTGTGGGTACTCATCGCTCTTCCAGGTGTGACAAGTCTGATTCCATCAACACAGAGTGAGTCAAGAGGATGACAGTCTCAACACACCCAGGACACTTTCACAACAATATGCCGGATTTAACATTACTTTATTTGTCCCTGGGGAAAGAGCCCATCCTTATTTCCTTGAAGAGATTAAGAGATTCACACAATACACAGGTGATGGCATCTATGCTGCCTCAGGGTGCAAAGCATGAATTCATTAAAAAGCCATTACAACCGTACATTAAAAAAAAATATATATATATATTGCAATCATACATTCTTGAATTAAAAACTCATTACAATCATACATTCTTAAATTGAAAACCCATTACAATCATACATTCTTAAATTGAAAACCCATTACAATCATACATTCTTAAATGGATTGTGTGGTTTCCAGCCTATATGCGTCTAATTCGGGAAACACCTCATTCCTCTCCCTATGTCAAGGCTGCCCAAAGTAGGGCCAGCGGGCACCAAATTTGGCCCCTGCAAAGTATACTTTCTGACCCTTCAAAGGGATGCAAAGAGTTGATATTATATGTAGTCTATTTTAATGTGTTTTAATTATATTTGAGGAGTACTTTTAACACCATGATAACCAGTGCTGCTTTTAGATAACCAATGTCAAATAGCATGTTTTGGCTGAACAGTGTACTACATCTCAGCCCTTGACGCTCCAAGGACAAAATGTCTGAGCATTCCTGCCATGTGTTGTCCCAGTGTTGAAGCTGTTTTAACAAGATAGCGAATTAACGGGGGCTGGGGTTAAAGTTCATAAGAGACCCCTGAACATGAAAAGTGTTAAAAAATGCCATAAAAATCCTAGCATTTAGAGTTTGACTCTTTTTTAAGGTGTATCCTTAAATAAGTCCCCTTAACACGAATAATGCCACCATAAAGCAATGGGCAAATAACCCTTTGAAAATGTCAATCTACTGCCCTGGTCAAATCCATAGATGTGGATCAATCTGTCTATCAAGTCTAATACAAAAGTAAGATAAAGCTATTCTTGTCTTGACAAGCTTGTTTGATGTAAACTGACTTCGTTAACTGCAGTGGATCAAATTGACTGTATGGCCACTCATGGGATTCCTGGATATCGTAACAAAATCTAATCTAGAATGAAGATTGATTGAATGAATGAAAAAAAAATGTAAGTGATAAAAAACACAAACATAAGCTAGACTAATAGTAATCAAAACAATGATTTTCAATCACTCTTTTTTTTTTTATCTTTTCCCCCCTCCTTTTTCCTTCGTTTTTCTCCCATCCCAATGTTAGTCGTTATGCCAATTCCCAATCCCCTTCCTGGTCGCTGCGCACCTACCCCCTACGGTCGGTCTGGGAGAGTGGAGGCTATCACATGCTTCCTCCGACACATGTGTAGCCAATCAACCGCTTCTTTTCACCTGGCAGCGCGGACTCTCACTGAGAGGGTGTAACGTGTGGAAGGATCACACTACCCCCCTTAGATTCTTTCCTCGCTGAGCAGGCGCCCCGACCGAACTGTAGGAGTCGCTGTTTACAACGACCAGGACCCACCCACCAGCTTTCCCACCCCTAACACTGCCAATTGTGTTAGTATGAACGACCAGCCAAGCTGGTAGCAATGCCGAGAGCTGGGCTCGAACCCAGCATCTCCTGCACTAGTGGCGAGCGCCTTGCCCACTGCGCCACTTAGCCGCGATTTTCAATCACTCTTAACCCTTTCACTGCCACACTACCAACGGGTTAACACTTTCACTGCGACAATACAGAAGGATAACCCTTTTCACTGCCACACGACAAAGGGTTAACCCTTTCACACCACACTACAGAAGGTTAACCCTTTCACTACCACACTAACCGTCTGTAGTGTGGTAGTGAACGGGTTAAAAAAACATCCACTGACTGAAACTGAGTTTCAAATTGAATAATGAGATTTCTGGATATAAGATTAATGTTTTATACACAACACAGAGGTGATAACATAGTCCTATAACCAGGCCACACAAAGTTAAACAATGTCTATCTGTGAACTGAACCAAAAATATCTCGTTCAACTCTTCAGATTGGCTAACTGAGCTCCCGTGTGAGTGTCTAATCTGGAATTTGCCAACTCAGACCTTGTAGGAAGGACAAAGACAAGCAATGAGCGGCCCTGTGGTTTGGGCCTCTGGAAAAGGGGGGAGGGGCCTTAGCATCTGAAGGGGGAGTGATCTGGGGCGGGTCACAGGGCCCAGTAGGTTTAAATAGTTTCCTGGCTTCTCTTTCCTCCTATGTCTGTGAGCTTCTGGTCAAACCCAGCCTGTGCCTCTCGCTCTCTCACTCGCTCTTCTCTCTCTCTCCCTCCCTCAGTCTCACTTACTCACCAACGACAATGAGTTTCCAAAAAAGCACCTCGTACTCTGTGCGCTCTCCTCCAGCGGCAGGGGCCCCTCTGGGCACGTGTCCCTCACCCGTACCTCAGCCGCCCCTGCTTACCGGGCAGCCAGCACCTACGGCGGGGCCGGGGGCCAGGGGGTCCGCATCTCCTCTTCCAGCTACTCCGGAGTCCGCCAGCGGCATGGGGGCCGGGATGGAATGGGGGGCTCCGGAGGGTTCTCCAGCAACGTTCAGGCGGGCGAGGGGGGAGGCCAACGTCATGAACAACGAGAAGCATGCCATGCAGAACCTGAACGATCGACTGGCCAACTAACCTGGAGACCGTCAGGAACCTGGAACTGGCCAACAGCAAGCTGGAGATTAATATCAGGGAGGCCATGGAGAAGAAAGGGCCCGACTTCAGAGACTACAGCAAGTACCAGGCCATCCTGGACGACATGAGGAGGAAGGTGAGCAGGCCGGAGAGGGAGGATGGAGAGAGGGGGGGGGGGGGGGGGGGGGGGGGATGCATTATGAATGAGACGGGTGAAGGTATGAGAAAGGGTTCTTGGGTGGGAAGGCTTGAGGGGGAGTAGGAGGGAGGGAGGGAAGGAGGGAGGGAGAGAGGATTAGGGATGGATGACTTGTTAGGTGTTGGGCATAAAAACAATGAAGGCAGTGTCTAGAAATGGTTTTGGGAGAAAAAAGGAGGGAGTTTTGAAAGATAAAACATGAAAGCCAGGGAGAGAGGTCAAGACAGGAAGGAAGAGGAGAGAGAGGGGGGGTGAGGAATGTGGAAGGGTGATTGAGAAGATGGTAGAGGATGTGTGATGAACAGCCTGATGAAATGGAGGAGCAGTGAATGTATTTATGTATTTCTTTCTTTCTTTCTTTGTATGTATGTGTGTATGTACAAATTCAATTTTGGAAGATTGCATGCTATCAATAATGTTATCGTCATTATGGTTTTATAAACATCTGGAAAGAGACAGACGGACAACAAAAACAAACAGGGAAAACAGAAACAGACAAGAGTGAGACGGCATCCTGACCTAAACTCTTACTCTTGCTCTAAATGCTGGAGTTGGGGTTATCGACCTAAACAGAGCTACAGCAGTGGTTTCAGCTCAGTTCTGATTGGATCTTGGCTCTGTACCAGTAGATAGTGTAGTCAGAGAGAGAGAGAGAGAGAGAGAACAGAGAGAGAGAGACAGAGAGAGAGAGAGAGAGAGAGAGAGAGAGAAAGAGAAGAGAGAGAGAGAAGAGAGAAGAGAGAGAGAGAGAGAGAGAGAGAGAGAGAGAGAGAGAGAGAAGAGAGAAGAAGAGACAGAGAGAGAGAGAGAGAGAGAGAGAGGAGAGAGAGAAGAGATGAGAGAGAGAGAGAGAGAGGAGAGAGAGAGAGAGAGAGAGAGGAGAGTGAGAGAGAGAGAGAGAGAGAGAGAGAGAGAGAGTAGAGAGGTGAATGGAAAATCCCATGTAATTAAACTGAGAGAGGGGGGGGGGGGGGGGGGGGCCAGAAAGAATTCTCCTGAGAGTTTTTTCTCACTTTATTGTATGGGAGTGAAGAGAAAAGAGAGAAAGAAAGAGAGAAGAAGAAAGAAAGAAAGAAAGAAAGAAAGAAAGAAAGAAAGAAAGAAAAGAAAGAAAGAAAGAAAGAAAAGAAAGAAAGAAAGGAAAGAAAGAAAGAAAAGAAAGATAGAAAGAAGAAGAAAAGTAAAGAGAAAGAAAGAAAAGAAAGAAAGAAAGAAAGAAAGAAAGAGAGAGAAAAAGAGAGAAAGAAAGAAAGAGAGAGTGAAACTTGACACGGCACAGTAATGAGGGATTCAAGCCACGGCAGCAGTAGCCTACTGCTGGACCGACCGGTGCGCTTCACTGCGCGTTTTGTCACAAACATTTAGCTTGTTCCAAAAAATCCTGTGGAATGTTCTTTTTTTTAATAGACGTTCAACCATAGCTAGAGGCGTGAAAGTAAGGATTAAGTAAACACCGGATATTCATCATGCAGTCCATGCAGTCCTCAATTATCCCTCTCTGAGGTGGAGCCTGTCAGCTCAGTCGTTTAGGGAACATCTCATCTCTGCCTAACTAGAATGTGATTCATCTATTAAAAGGAGTAGACGTCACATTTGTCTGATATGGCCTGTTCAAGTGTGCCCCTGGACTATGAATAAGTGACAAAAGATGACTAGGCTAGGAAGCAAGCAGGAGTCATTATACTACTCAGGCAAACTGTCAATCATTCATTGAGTGTTCATACACAGGACAGGAAAATACTGTGAACATAAGCACTATGTAAACTAGCTATGTTTCAGTAGTTATTCTGCCTACGACGTATTAGTAAACACTGTGAGGGAGGGCAGGTGAGAACATCCCAATTACAGAAGTGCACCAGTAAAGTCCCAGAAAAGAAAAAGAAATAAATAAATCTCTGTTTATTTCTTTACGATGCTATTTAGTAAGTACTTTGCAGAATACGCTTTCAGATTATGGTCATAAGCAGTGATCCAGCTCACATCACTGCCATGCTTGGTGTAAAACCACACACATTATTTTAGAAAAATCCCCCCCCCCCCCACCCCCACCCCCAAAAAAAAAGAAACAGAAAAGGAACGTTTCCAAATGGAACATTCCGGTCACACTATTGAGGTTTGGTCGTATGGGTTTTAGCAGGAATAAAAATACCCAAATGAGAAACGGAGACAGAGGGAGAATATTTTTAGTATGTAATTTATACATACAAATAGTCGTGTGGGAAAGTACGCAATCCAGTACCACCCACAATAGAAGGCTACTTTAAATATTGCCTCACTGGAAGTAAAAGAGGACCGCAACGATGGTCGCCAAGAGAGAGAAGGAGCTTGAAAGGAGAAAGAAAAAGAATAAAGAATATAGATGGAATAGAATAGATTATGTTCTTGTGTTGTGTTTTTGTGTATCTTGTCGTTGTCAGGTACTCTACTCATCATTACATACAAAATAACAGGGGGGGGGGGGTGTACATTATCTAACTCTGGTGTTTAGTTTTCTATAAGTGCCAGCTTGTGTTTACTCTACTAACAACCCACTCATCGCAGCAGCCCAAACCCGAACAGCTTGATTTCCCTTTGTCAGGACACTGGGCCATGATTAGTAGTCCAAACGCTGCCCTCCACCTCAACCCCCCCCCCCGCCCCCCCCCCCCCACACACCCCTGCCACCCCCACTTTCTGAGAAAACAAGGATTCTCACGCTGGGGCAAAAACAGGAAGCCCAACCCAACATGGCATGCACACACACACATACATGCATAAACACACAAACACACACACTCACGCACATATACATGTATGCACAGTACAACCCTGAAAGCATGCACGTCCACACACACTCACATACAGTATGCACAATCACATTAAAAGCATACATACCGTTGTAACATGTACTCTATAAAACATTTCATGCACACGCGCACACACACACATAGTCATGATCACCATCACCACACCCAACCACCTCATGCAAATCCTGTGTCTCTGACCTGCTGACAGGTATAATCCGGTTGGTTACGTAGCAACAAAGTCGTTGCCTGGTGATTAACGATTGGCTGGTGTACTTTGTCACCTGTACGCCTTCCCATTGCATCTGTCCCATCCCTTATCTACCATACCCAAACCGCAGATCAAATACTGGGCACCAGCTGCTACTGGCACTGTCCTAGTTTACACTCATGGACGGAAAACCATTACGAAAGCCCATTATAAATATTGTTGCTGTACTAAGCTTTTAATTGTGTTTATTTTAAATGACAGACAGACTACATGGTATCTACACCCACGTACGATGGTCCGTGTCACTTCAACAAAAACCCGTTATGAATACCCTGTCGGAATAAAAACACATTACAAAGATGAATGTCGGAACACTGTGAAGTGCATTCCTCTCAAATGAAAGATCCTCAAGGTGGTATACATGTTACTGATAGAAGTTATGAGTCAGTAGTATTCAAAGACAAATGGCATGATCCATAGTAAAGTATTGCAGACGATAAAACAAATCCACTGTTTTTATTACCGGTGCTATGTATATAATGGAAGCCCTGGGGGGCAAGATGAGACAAACCTTTTTGATGCCATTGTGTCAGTTTTCAGTAATAGTCAAATCTGGATTATTTCATTGCTAATACAACATTTAGCTTAGCTTGAAAAGGAAAGATACTTAAGTCAAGCGTGTTGGAATCCAACTAATTGATTCTGACTGAAAATGTGTTTAACTCTCATGGGTTCTCAGTAGGGATGCTCGATATTGGCTTTTTTACCGATACCGATATACCGATATTGTCCAACTCTTAATTTCCGATACCGATATCAACCGATACCGATATATGCACCCCCCCCCCCCCTACCCCCAAAAACTGAATAATTTTAGGTAATTAACATTACATATCTCTTGTTGTGTAATTAACACAACATTATGCATACTTTGACAATAAATAAAATAATAATTTGTTCTTACTTGCTTGCCTGGGTAAATAAATGTTAAATAAATGCCAATATCGGCCGATAATATCGGACATCCCTAGTTCTCAGTCAAGTGTTTTCCTACTGTTTGTTTCCTGAACTAGGAAAAAATGGGTCACAGGCTGGTTTCTGGTGGGTCCAAGAGGCATACAATTGTCTTTTTAAAGAGCTGCGGTCCCGGAGAGACAGTCAATTGCCTTGGGTCCAGGGCTGAAAGGGTTTAGAAGGTTGCGGTCTATGCACTATTTTCCATTGTACTCAGTTCATATTGTAAATGTTTTGTAGGTGTTCGATGCCACCGTGGACAACGCCCGTCTGATCCTGCAGATTGACAATGCCCGTCTGGCGGCTGATGACTTCAGAGTGAAGTAAGGATGGCCCTGTGCTCCTCCGAGACTGAAAAACTAAACCAGACAGATGTCTTACAGTTGCATTGTATGTATTTGGCTAGTTTTCAGTGCCCACCTTTGGAACAGGGTGGCAATAAAGATACATAGGGATTAGGTGGCCTTGGTCAGGGGCACTTCAGCAGAATTGGATACTGTTGGTACTGGGAATTGAACCAGCAATCCTTCTATGAGACCTGCCAATCCGTTGTCCCCTACACTCCTTACTATTGTGAAACTAAAGTCAGACAACCCCTGACACCTACTGTTTTAAGGGTTACTCGTAGGATTAGACATTGACAAAGATGGATGTCTTCCCTGAGGCAATTTGACGAACACAAGTATTAAATTAACACATTAAAAACACTGTCACACATACAGTGACAGATGAAGTGCTTTGACTTGATACGTAGTGTAAGAACAGCTTCTATTCTATTTTATTATGTTATATTATATTATTGCTGCTTTTTGGTGTAAAGACTTCAACTGACATCATGCTCTGTGTTCAGGTACGAGTCTGAGCTGTCCATTCGCCAGTCTGTCGAGGCAGACATTGTTGGTCTGAGGAAGGTCATCGACGACACCAACATGGGCCGCATGAACCTGGAGAGTGAGATCGAAACCCTGAAGGAGGAGCTCATCCACCTCAACAAGAATCACGAGCAGGTGATTCAAACCCTGCTCTCTCCTATGGCTCTTTGAATGAGCCATTTCTCTCTTCTTCTTTGTCTTTATCTTCTTCTTTTTAAAAAGAGGATGGGCGGACCGCTCTCTCCAGTATTTTCACTTCATTAACTCAATCAGCGCCAGAGGGCGCTGTGTACTGTGTTGGTTAAAAGGCCAGCGCTTTAAAGTATAGGAATATGTGGCGGTGTTTGCAGGGCTAAAACTATATTATATATTATAGCTATGGATATAATACTATTGCCCATTTGACATCGAGTATCTATCGTTCAATATGTGAAAAAGAACGAATTTTTTTCATCCATACATTCCCGTTTTATACCGTGGTGAATATAAGTATAGTTTTAGAGGGGTCTAGGGTAATTCCCAAAAGGCTGCGTAATAGCCATATGCGTGTATTATACTAAAAGCGTTGTCGTTTCTTGCCTGGACTAGCTACTATTCTCAAATCAAATCTAGATTATAGGTATTATGTTTCATCATGAATGCATGAAAGGGGGGGGGGGGGGGTGTTTTTTTATGCTTTGATCGTCACCAACGGAATACGACATATACGTTACACAGTACATTACACACATACACTCCGATCGCAATGAAGGAATTCTTGGATCAACGCAAGATTGATACCATATAGCCCTTACCTTGACTAGGATGTACCCCAAAAAGAATATTCCAATTATCTGATCGCTATTCCAAGTATTGATGTCGATCGTGTCGCCAACATAATCCACCAAAGAACATGAATCGGGAGTGTTTGATTCTTATCAATACATGCGTTATAATAACCGCTCATCATGCCTGACAAGGAAAAGTCCGCCCGGACCTATATAATCGATGCACACCCCAATACACAGAGTTTCAAAGGATGTGCAATACCGGCCGCAACCTACCAGTCTGCGGTATTGGACTTTTGCGATCTCAGACCCATTCCCAATGATAACACCAGGCTCCCTGGATGGATAATGAATGGTAATATCGAATAAAAGAAATAACGATGAAAACCCAACTTTTCTCGCGTCTGCGAGTTAACCCGACTTTATTCGGGTCTGGCGTCCATTGAGTTAAGAGAGTAGTAGACAATGGAGTATAATGGAGTATTTATTCTGTCACCAGTTCTAACACTTTATTGGTAATGCCCGAGCAAAAGTATTTCATTCGGGTTTCAATTGATTGATCTTTCATAATGTTCTCAGCTTTCATGATGTTCTCAGCTTTCATTATGTTTTCATGTCATTTTTATTTTATTTTATTTAGCCTTTATTTAACCAGGTTTGTCCCAATTGAGATCCAGGATCTCTTTTACAAGGGAGAACTGGCCAAGAATAGCAGCAACACAAAGTTTCAACATACACACATAGACATTACAGATAAAAGTAACGTTACAAAATGGTCAGATAAAACATTTGCACACAGAAAACGTGGTTACAATAGGCTTCACCATAGCCTTAAATACATTCCGTGTTACCAAGCTTTGAATCTTCAGGTCGGACTGGAGATTGTTCCATGCAGTAGGTGCGGAAAACCTAAACGCTTTCTTTCCCATTTCTGTTCGGACATTGGGAACAGTAAAGTGCATAAAATCCTTCGAACTTCGAATACTTTGCGTGTCTATACAAAGTCTGCCACGACAGTTCACAAAATGTTCCCACCCCTCAGCCTGAAGCCCCTGAGCAAATATTTGCTCATTTCTACAGTTCAATGAAACCTAAGTATCATTATGTATGCTCAGGGGAGAATGTACGTATTTGGAAAGGCCACAATGCCAGTTGTCCTGCGCATTTCATCTCATCTCAATCATCGCCTAAGCCTGACCGTGTGTGCTCAAGACGTATATGTAAACAGACTACACCACAACTTCAGACATGCCCAAAAGGCGTTCTCGAATAAGAGGACGAGCAAACTGTCCTCCATGTGAACTTCTGAAGATTTGAATGCTGCGGTAAAAGCCCCGGTCTCCGTATTTGGCAATAGAGGTCACCACAGTATTCAAATGACTATCATCCAGATTGTGTGTGGAACTCCACAAGCCAACTCCACAAGCCAAGTCTTTACAAACCAAGGTCACACCTCAGTCATATTTAAATTTTAAATTTTTTATTTTTAATTGTATCAGAACACAGCATAGGATCATGGCTGAATGGGGTCAGCATCCAAAACTGGGACACAACTGGGTCTCAATTGGCTCTGACAGGTCATAAAACAGTTCTCTTGGTGGTTAGAATACACACATCAAGTTTCAATCAAGTGTAGAGCCCCCCCCCCCCCCCCCCCCACACACACACAAATCACATTTCATGTCTCAAGGGGCTTCACATGCCCACAGTGGAACAATTCCCCTTGACCTTAAACCCTCAGCGAATATGAGGACAAACTACCCCAAAACCATAATAGGAAAAAGAAAAGTGAAGAAACCTCAGAAGGGCAATTCAATCAGAGATCCTCCACAATAAGGATGGTGGGACATGCAATAGGTGTTGAGGTGGGCACAAGATCTTAGGTGTGGTCTATCAACTGGAAATTTGTTTATTTTAGTGGAGCAGTGCACAATAATCAGCTGTATAGTTGATTATAAGGAGCTAAAAAGTTAGCATAAAGTTATTAGATAAGTTATTAGAAAGCCTTGGGAGCTAATATTGGCCTATAGTCCTTGACCAGATGTTAAGAGATCAATTCTCTAATGCATTCTTTCTCTGCATCCCATTGTTTCAGGACGTGATGGAGATGCGCAACCAGATCGCCCAGTCAGGAGTCCAGGTGGACATAGACGCTCCCAAGGGACAGGATCTGGCCCAGGTCATGGCAGAGATGAGGGCCAATTACGAGAAGATGGCGCTGAAGAACCAAGAAGAGCTCAAAGCGTGGCACGAATCCCAGGTAAACATCTAACGTCTAACATCTATGTAACATGTGCTATTTGGAGAGTGTTGTGGACATGCGTGGATCACCGACCGGGCATACTGACCATCAGAGGCCCCAGAGATTAATTGTATCATCTCACTAGTTTTCACTGGGAATTATGTGCCAAAGCAAGCATGGTTTTATTTTAAACCCCAACATACTGTCTTTCTTTAAAAGCTCCTACAAATTTGTAATACAGAGCAGAGTAATACTTCACCCTTAGGGACATAATCTCTAGTTATGTCTGTCCCCGTAGGGACATAATCTCTAGTTATGTCTGTCCCCGTAGGGACATAATCCCTAGTTCCGTCTGTCCCCGTAGGGACATAATCCCATTTAATGTCGGTCCCTTTAGGGACATAATCCCTACGTTTTTTGTATGGGCGGTCCCAGTGGGAATCAAACCCTTTATGCTGAATCTCTGACCATGTTCTACCCATTAACCGACAGTACAAGTGTCCTGATGCATGATTACATTGAGTTAGTTAATTAACCTATATGATGCCTATTTTAAATCCAGTTGACAGAGGTGCAGACTCAGGTCTCCCACAACACAGAGGCCCTGAAGGGCGCACAGACAGAGGCCAACGACCTGCGCAGACAGCTACAGACGCTGGAGATTGAGCTGGGGTCACAGCAGAGCTTGGTGAGAAACCTCAACACGCACCTCACTGATTTCAACTCACTGAACTCAACACGCACCTCACTGATTTCAACTCACTGACTGAACTCAACACGCACCTCCCTGATTTCAACTCACTGAACTCAACACGCACCTCACTGATTTCAACTCACTGAACTCAACACACACCTCACTGATTTCAACTCACTGACTGAACTCAACACGCACCTCACTGATTTCAACTCACTGACTGAACTCAACACGCACCTCCCTGATTTCAACTCACTGAACTCAACACGCACCTCACTGATTTCAACTCACTGAACTCAACACGCACGTCACTGATTTCAACTCACTGAACTCAACACACACCTCACTGATTTCAACTCACTGACTCCAACACACACCTCACTGATTTCAACTCACTGACTCCAACACACACCTCACTGATTTCAACATACTGACTCCAACACACACCTCACTGATTTCAACATACTGTACTGACTCCAACACACACCTCACTGATTTCAACATACTGACTCCAACACACACTTTAGTGATTTCAACATACTGACTTCAACACACACCTCACTGATTTCAACATACTGAACTCAACACACAACTCACTGATTTCAACACATGCTTCATTTTAACTGTGGCCTGCTTTACTCAGCACTCTCTCATTCACTTGACACTACAAACAATTTCAAACACAGCAAGTTATTTGAGCTTGCATTAGGAAAAAGAAATGCATTAAGTTTACATTAACAACCTTGAAAGAATAGCTCAGAATGCCTTGCTCATTTGACGGGAAAACATCACGAAATAAGTTTTATATTGGTATGAACACGTGTTGTTTCAACAGGTCACTCTCACTCAGCACACACCCCTTTACTTTGTTTACATAGCCTTCACACTCGGCCGGCCAGTCGCTATGACGATTGCATAGATTGCGTAAGAGAGTCAAGTGCTTGTTGTAGTATTTAACCAATTACTTGATCTCCATCCTGTCTTTTCTTTCCCCCTCTCTCTCTCTCTCTCTCCCTCTCTCTCTCTCTCTCTCTCTCTCTCTCTCTCTCTCTCTCTCCCTCTCTCTCTCTCTCTCTCTCCCCCCCCCTCTCTCTCCCTCTCTCTCTCTCTCTCTCTCTCTCTCTCCCCCCCTCTCTCTCTCTCTCTCTCTCTCTCTCTCTCTCTCTCTCTCCCCCCCCCTCTCTCTCCCTCTCTCTCTCTCGTCATCAGAAATCGTCGCTGGAGGGCTCGTTGAGAGACACGGAGATGCGTTACAACATGGAGGTGGAGTCTCTCAACACCATCCTCCTGGGCCTGGAGGCGGAGCTCATCGCTCTCCGCGGCAGCATCCAGCAGCAGACGCAGGAGTACGAGGCGCTGCTCAACCTCAAGATGAAGCTGGAGGCTGAGATCGCCACCTACAGGCGACTGCTCGACGGCGAAGACTTCATGTGAGTTGTTGTAATTGCGGTGGCGTCGTGTTGATGTATGGAGTGTAGTACACTTTTGAGAGAAATCCTTTTTCTTCGCGGCCCGACGCCATTGGACTCGGATGATTATGTTCTTCTTCTACAACGTGTGTGGGGGAAATTGACTGTTTTCGTGTGTATATACCGCCACCTAGAGGCTCAGATGTATTCTGTAATGAGGTTACTGATCTCCATAATAATAATAATAATAATAATAATAATAATAATAATAATAATAATAATAATAATAATAATAATAATAATAATAATAATAATAATAATAATAATAATAATAATAATAATAAAAATAATAATAATAATAATAATAATAATAATAATAATAATAATAATAATAATAATAATAATAATAATAATAATAATAATAATAATAATAATAATAACAATAACAATAACAATAACAATAATAATAATAATAATAATAATAATAATAATAATAATAATAATAATAATAGATACATTTGTACCACACTTTATATTTGTGAGAATCTCAAAGTGCTACAGGAGATAAAGAAAAAAGGTTAAATGAATAAAACAATTTAAATGAATAAAACAACCAATGAAATGGAAGAACATAAAAGTAAAATAAAATAAAATAATAATAAAATCAATAGAAGTAAGTCAAGGCTAATATATTGGCTAAGTCACCAGTAAGCCACCCAATGGGAGATCGGGTATAGGTACATGCTCAGATTGCTTGGGGGCCAAATTGACCGGAAATGTTATAAATTTTATACCACATCTTTCCTAAAAGCACTGTGGATGTATAAATAAATTAAAAAATATATATATATATTATTCTATACAAAATGTTTTCTATAGCACCTTTTAGTGACAATATCCATCATAAAACGTGCATATTCCTCCATATTCCTCACTCATTTGTTAAATAATTCACTCACACTCAGCCACTCTGCCCTAGTGACGGCTCACAGGCATGGCACCTTTTGTTAGGCTAGTTCAATCTAAGCTTGAACACGTTGCATCTATGACATGGTGTGTCCTTTGGACATCTGTGGAGAAAGATTGTGCACATGTTGACCAACTGTTCTGAACCGTTTAACCCCTACAGGCTCCAGCACGCCGTGGAGGACCAAATGTCAGTAAAGAAGACCAAAGTGATGACTGTCACACAGACCCTGGTGGACGGCAAGGTCGTCTCCTCCAGCACAAAGACCCAGAACCTCTGAACACTCCCATTGGGCACCCTGTCATTTCCTGATCTCACAACACTAAAACACCATTGGCCAAATTATAATTTCATCATACGTTTTTGCTGTTACATTAGTTCTTCTTACTTCCTGGTTCTGTAACACTAACATACTATTGGCGAAGAAGAAAGTTAGAATCCCAATCATCACTGCCATTGGTTGCAACTACTTCCTGGTTGCCTACAACACTAGCATCCCATTGGCCGATACTAACTGGATCAGAGGAAAACTAGTTCATCTTTTATTTATTTCATTATCTTCTTTTGCCTTTGTGTCTGTGTCGAGTCGACCTTGCTTCCATTGATAAGTGTAGATGTTTACGTAAGACGTTAAGAATTAGAGATACATGTCCAGCTGGTTTAAAAATAATAATAATAAAATTAAAAATTATTGTTGGTATTTTCAAACTCACACACCCAAATTAAACTGCTTGTTTTTTATGGTCAACATAATTTTTTTTACATGTCATGATTATCTTTGTTTTTCTATCAGTCCAGTTGTGTCTACCTGATGTGTTGTAAAGGTCAAACATTTCAATAAAAAAACATTCCAATAAAATTACTTGCTTCGACATTGTCTTTTTTAAAGTTATTTTTAATCAACTTATACCTGTATGGATCATACTATTAAAACCAAATGCATGAACAAGTGTTGACAGTGAGATCAGGTAGAAGAAAGAAAACTGTTGGCTGAAAGACCAGAGAACTTGAGTTGACAGAATGGCCATTCCATTTACAATCAACATTGAAGCCTTTTGGCTGCTACACCATAAGATGGCTGCCATTGCATGTCTGATAATGTGTGGCTGAACGTTATGCAGTATTTCAACAGAAAAGGCATGGTTGACAGACACATGAAACAATACTAATATGCACAACAGTTTTGGCAGTTTTGGCAGTTTCGGTAGTGTACCGAAGGAGATGACCGTGAAACTTGAGAAAAAGCCCTGTGGTTTCCATGGCGACCGTGTTAGTACGTATCACTTGTGCCATTCTGTGTCAGTCGTTCTTCAGAATGTTGGCATCTATAGTGATTCTAAGATCACGACACATGGACAACATTTTGAAACAAACTAGATGGGTAATTTTGCCACACAATTTTGTAACACAGGATTTTAACTCTACTTATCTGCCAATGGCAAACCTCCCGTGGCCAGAGAGATATCGACTAAGCTTCAGTCAGGGCTAGACTAACCCTATGACCTCCAGCCTGCAGTGACACATTCTTTCTTTCTTTCTTTCTTTCTTTCTTTCTTTCTTTCTTTCTTTCTTTCTTTCTTTCTTTCTTTCTTTCTTTCTTTCTTTCTTTCTTTCTTTCTTTCTTTCTTTCTTTCTTTCTTTCTTTCTTTCTTTCTTTTTATTCCCCCCCAATTTTGTTATTATGCCAATTCTCTCCTGGGCGTTGCACTGCCCTATACTGTAGGCATACCAGGTGGAACAGACTATCCAGGGCCTTGAAGGTGGTGTCATAATTACATTAGAATTGGCTGAATAAATAGGTAGAGAGACTGAACTTTGTATAAAAATAATGGAGGCGTTCTGAGGCCCCTCTCCCCCTTTGGAAATGCGCAAAACGGTTTAGTCCGCCGCCCTGGACTACAAACAGCAGCTAATCCTGATCCTGGAATCCTGGAAACAGCTGCTGATCCTGGAGCACCAGTGTGCACTGCAGTAGGGCTGTCCCCGACTAAGGATTTGGATGGTCGACTATGATTGGCAAAAATTTGCCGTTAGTCGACTATTGGTCGAAAAAAAAAATTATAATATTTAAAAAAAAATATATATATATTTTTTTACTTTTGTATCATTCCATTTGGGCTGTGGGGGGTGCTT
>NC_140181.1:21456261-21478761 GCF_963971535.1 Notolepis coatsorum
TCTTCCTCCCTCACGTCTTCCTCCCTCACGTCTTCCTCCCTCATGTCTTCCTCCCTCATGTCTTCCTCCCTCACGTCTTCCTCCCTCACGTCTTCCTCCCTCACGTCTTCCTCCCTCACGTCTTCCTCCCTCATGTCTTCCTCCCTCACGTCTTCCTCCCTCACGTCTTCCTCCCTCACGTCTTCCTCCCTCATGTCTTCCTCCCTCACGTCTTCCTCCCTCATGTCTTCCTCCCTCACGTCTTCCTCCCTCACGTCTTCCTCCCTCATGTCTTCCTCCCTCACGTCTTCCTCCCTCACGTCTTCCTCCCTCACGTCTTCCTCCCTCACGTCTTCCTCCCTCATGTCTTCCTCCCTCACGTCTTCCTCCCTCATGTCTTCCTCCCTCACGTCTTCCTCCCTCACGTCTTCCTCCCTCACGTCTTCCTCCCTCACGTTTTCCTCCCTCACGTCTTCCCCCTCACGTCTTCCTCCCTCACGTCTTCCTCCCATACGTAAATATCTTGAGACAAAACAATTCCACTTGTTTCCATTCCGTTTGAACATAAATCATATTACCAAATAATTTAACTCAAATCTCTGCCTGAGCCAGTAATTTGCTGGTCATCATCGCTCCACGTTGGCAGGCATGGAGGAGAGTTGTAAAGCTGTTTTCCCTCTGTCTCTGTCAGCCAACGGCCCACAGTGCAGACAGCAGCCTCGCATTACTGAAGCATGGCAGAGGAGAAGAAGAGATGGTGCAGCTGGGTAGTGTAAGCACCACCACAGAGACTCTGGGTTCGAATACAGCTGTCAGTGGTACTTCCGGTTCGGTCAGTCGTCCCTACGAACACAATTGGCAGTGTTCGTGGGTGGGAAGCCGGTGGGGTATGTGTCCTGGTCATTGCAAACAGTGACTCCTACTGGTCGGTCGGGGTGCCTGTCTAGGGGATCTGGGGGAAATAGCGTGAACCGCATGTGTTACGTTCCCCCAGTGAAACCCCTCGCTGTCAGGTGAAAAGAAGCGGCTGGCGACTCCACAGGAAGGGAATTGGCATAACGATTAAATTGGGGGATGGGAGTCTAATTTCAGGCAAAAATTTAAAAGATAAGATAAGATGAGAGGGGCTTGAGAGAGGAGAAGAGAGAGAGAGAGAGAGAGAGAGAGAGAGAGAGAGAGAGAGAGAGAGAGAGAGAGAGAGAGAGACAGACAGACAGACAGACAGACAGACAGACAGACAGACAGACAGACAGACAGACAGACAGACAGACAGACAGACAGACAGACAGACAGACAGACAGGCAGGCAGGCAGGCAGGCAGGCAGGCAGGCAGGCAGGCAGGCAGGCAGGCAGGCACTCTATCAGGGCCAGCAGAAGACAGCTGCCTCGGATTAGAGAAGCATGGCAGGAGAGAGAAGAAAGAAAGAAAGAAAGAAAGAAAGAAAGAAAGAAAGAAAGAAAGAAAGAAAGAAAGAAAGAAAGAAAGAAAGAAAGAAAGAGGGGAATGAGGGAGGGATAGAGAAAGAAAGAAGGATGAGTGAGTGAGTGAGTGAGTGAGTGAGTGAGTGAGTGAGTGAGTGAGTGAGTGAGTGAGTGAGTGAGTGAGTGAGTGAGTGAGTGAGTGAGTGAGTGAGTGAGTGAGTGAGTGAGCGAGTGAGTGAGCGAGCGAGCGAGTGAGTGAGTGAGAGGGGACAGAGAAAGACAGACAGAGATGAAGACAAAGAAAGAAAGAAAGAAAGAAAGAAAGAAAGAAAGAAAGAAAGAAAGAAAGAAAGAAAGAAAGAAAGAAAGAAAGAAAGAAAGAAAGAAAGAAAGAAAGAAAGAAAGAAAGAAAGAAAGAAAGAAAGAAAGAGTTTGACACTACTGAATCTCCTCTGCATACCTGTCATTCCTCAGAAGCAGCGAGGGCCCAGAGGTCAGGTTGAACAATACCATTCTCTCTCTGCATACAGACTGGGCTCTGGATCAAAAGATAAAAGTCTGCTAGCCAGAAAGACAGAGTGCAGACCACATAGTTCATAGAATGGCCATTCCGACAGAGGCCTCTCACCGAATCTTTGGAATGGATATATGAGAAATATATCAACAAAAATGTAAGAGTTTTGTTGATATTATGAGAAATATATCAACACAAATTTTATAATTTTGTCCCTTATTACAGGATCTTGTAAACTAGTCACAGCGGGACAGTAATATCATGTTTCATGTTCCCAATGTTTTATTCATTCAACCATTGCACAGAAATGAGGTATTTTCATTTAAAAGTGGTTACTTGTGGTTACAAGCAGCCACGGTGGAAGAAAAGAGAGATACACAAACATTCTGTGAAAGGCTTCTATTCAAATTGAAAATCCTGAATTTGTCTATTGACTGGAACACCTTGAAGGAACGTTCCACCAAGACATTTTATAAACGTAATTATTAAGCCCATAATCACACGTTATTGAGTATTCCAGGAGGTATTAAACAGCTCAGTGGAATTATGAAAATGAAAAACTATCAAGACCTTAGTCTGCGATTAAAGGAAATGCGCTTACCACAAATAGCTTATTTTAGCACAAATTAATTGAAACAAATACGGACCAGCTAGCCTAGCTGTTGGCCAAAATCACCCAGAGGAAAATTAACTCAAAATTTAGAAAAATTCATTTAAAAGAATCTATTTGCTTTTTATTTGCTTAAATCACCCAGAGTTTTGGGACGTGTGAGATTATGGGCAATCCGAGTACATGAGTCATTTCTGAGAAAATAGCAAGAGTGAGTTTACAGCAGAAATAGAGCAAGCTCTGCATAATTTTTTTAATAATAAAACATTAATATACAGCCTCTGATCGGAAGAATTCAGCTTATGGTGCCTCTTGGAGTCTGTAGAAAACATTTGTTGCGTGTGCACAGGCTTGAAAAGTGATGCAGAGCTTGCTATTTCTGCTACACAATACTGACTTGCACACACCACACATTTGCATACTGCACATAGCCTACACTTTCTTTTGTATGTCTTATGCTGCAAATCTTTTACATAATCACATCAAATAAAATGTATTTGTAAGGCCCGCCAACACACGTTAATGTCCCCATGGGCCGGACACGTCTTCTTTAAACAAGTCAAGAAGAAACGGAGAAAAGCAGACATGGGAGCAAATAGACATCCTATAAACTAGACAGTCTAAAGGGTCAGTCTGCTATTGTTTTGAATTGTAAGCCCTATTGATACATTTGTTTACTACTTGTGTTGCTACTGCTAGGGTGAGGAGGATATCACTCCTCTACACTATAAAAGGTTAGGGACAAATAAACTTGAATGAATGAACAAATCAAGGAATGAATAGAACAAAAGACAGTATCTACACTCAGTGCTAGGTACAGGACAAGGCTGTATTGTATCACATCTCTGGTTTTAATCATTTACACCCTGATCTGGTGTTATAGTTAGTGATTTGAAGAATGTCAAGGTTGCAGAAGCATTCAGGATAATGACTTCACAGTGAGAATCAACCGCAGCTGCTGTTTAGCAAAGAACACCCAACGTTTGCTTTTATTCTCGAATAAAGCTGCTTTTATTCTCGAATAAAGCTGCTTTTCTTAGTTGCTATCCTCTTGGAGAGAAAGAAAATTCCCCAAAATGAATCTCAGAACTCGTCACATCATGAACACAGTATAATCTTCTAGCAGGGAAAAAACGTTTTTTTTGTTTCATTTTATACACTAAGAAAGCTAGTTAGTTTGTGCAACGGCAAACCTATAATGGGAGGGAAAAGAGTAAACTTTAAACCAATTGAAAAATGTAGTGTGTTTGTTTAGAATTGTTTTATTTCTACTAAACTGTTCCTGTACATTCAATTAAACTGATGGGGGGAAACGCTCCTACTTGGAGCTGAACTCTGCACACGGATGTGATATAATCTTCCAGCAGGAAAAGAGTCATTTCGCAGTAGGTTACAGGGCTCAAAGCCGCACAGTATTTTTAGCAGAGAAGAAAGACGGTAATCATCTACAGCTTGTGGACAGTCTCTGGTCACTGAGTTCCCCTGGTCTGAGTTACCATGGTGACCAGACGAGTGACTAACAAACGTCAAGTTCAGCCAATGCAGCTCTTTAGTGCAGGGAGGGAGGGAGGGAGGGAGGGAGGGAGGGAGGGAGGGAGGGAGGGGTTTCCAGACCTCTGCCCACGCTATGAAGACGGGGGAGGAATACGGTGGCTGGTTGGAGGCCCCATGCTCTGTTCTTACTTAATCTACCCTCCTCCTCCTCCTCCTCCTCCTCCTCCTCCTCCTCCTCCTCCTCCTCCTCCTCCTCCTCCTCCTCCTCCTTTTCTCCTGCTCTCAAGTCTCCTTCTCTATCTATCACTCTCTCTCTCTCTCTCTTCCTCTCACACTCTCGCTCATTCTCCTGTAGCTCATGTTCTCTTTTCCCCCTCCCGTTCTCTCCCACTCTGTGTCTCTCGTCTTCCTCCCCCTAGCAGTAGTAGTGCCGTGACTGTTCCTCTGAATGGCTGCTGGTGTGTTATTGACATTGTGGTCACATGTCTGACGGGTCTGCGCTCATTTATTTGCATGTGAAAAGTCAGATTTATTTCTCTCTCTCCCTCTCTTTCTCTGGTGTTAAATCATCTCTCTCCCTCTTTCTCTGGTGTTAATGCATCTCCCTCCCTCTCTTTCTCTGGTGTTATCGTAAGGTTATGTATATAACCAAGTTCTATGAATTCTGGTGACGCTCAGCGTCAGTCTGCACTAACCTCACTTCGTGCACTTGCACTGAATAAAAAATCCACAATGTACCTTTACATACCAACATTCGTCTGGCCACACCCCTATCCGCTTACCTTCATAAGCAGGTGTGTGGTCACCTACTCGCCTCCTTCCCAAACTTTCAGCACAAGGCGAGATCAAGGGCCGCAGTGGCGTCCTGACGCTGAGCGTCACCAGAATTCATAGAACTTGGTTATATACATAACCTTACGTTCTATTTCATTCTGGCCTCCGCTCAGCGTCAGTCTGCACAAGAGGAGCTAAGCGGAAGCTAGAAGCTCGACAAATGTACCCCGCTGAGGCCCCCCACAACCATCAGACCGGGGAGGACCGAGCCCCCCGACCCTCCCTAATGGAGGATACCCTCCCTATTGGAGGACGGGAGGGAGACGGATCCGACCGTGCGAAGAGGAACTCGAGCAACTCAACGCACAGGGTGAGCAGACCGTGGCTTGACCCCACGACTACGCACACGCACAACCCGCATGCCACCAGGGAACGAACGGAAGGAACAAACCTCGTTACTGCCCCCAAAAATCACGGAGTCAAGAGCAAACTCAACCCCGTGGCAAGGCCGTAGCAGCGGAGCGCGAAGGAAGACCCAGACCCCCTGAAGGGACTGGATCCCCTGGAAAAAAGGGGGCCCGGAGAGGTCAATGACGCCAAGCATCAAGACCTCACCAGGCGGTCACTTAGTGACACCGCCCCCCACATCGCCAGCGTATTCGGATAGGGCCCCTCCAAGAGCAGGCCCTTCCCCCCATTAGTACGCCGCCTGGCACACTGACCCTGCAACACAGGCAGTCAGCATGGCCGTAACTTTGAAGCACTCAAAGGTTAACCATAACGGAAGCAGGCAACGCACCGGGGAAACCAGGCAGCAGGCTGTAGACCCGAGCCTGGAGCACTGCGGACGAGACAGGCGTCAAAGGGGTCAACTGAAAACAGCCCCCCCGGTGGATGGGGCGTATGCTGGCATTGTTGCGCACCATGACAAAGCCTCCATCAAAAAAAAAACACCCAGAGGGGTCGAGGCAGAGAAGGCTGACACAATTGGCAGACGTCATGAACGTGCAGGGGCACACTCAACCGGGTAACCCGGGAGTTGACTCTGCTCCAACACACCAGGGAATCAACCACCCTCTTGGTACCACATACGGTGGTTGTTCCTATAACCCCCCAAAAAAAACTCCAAAACATACCTGCGTGTATACACCAGCTATACCGCAGTACAAGTGTTTCAGTTTCCAAAAAAGGGTTATCCCAGGCCTACGGTTTCAACGAAACATTACTTCGGACCGGGCCCGGCGGCTCGGGAAGCACACAGGGTTACCAGAGGAGGTCCAGAAGACCACCCCAACAGCCCCCTCTTCGCCATGCGTGAGAGAGGAGCGAAAGAAAGGAGAACCAGCCCCTTATGATAGTGCCAGGTACAACGTGTACCCAACAAAGGGTCTCCATAACGCCCAACCCTGTGACACCCGGGCCGACCCGGCATTTTCCCCCCCGAAAAACGCACAAGTCCCTCAGGGTACCAGAACAGCAGATCTGCGTCCCCGGCGGACAACGGGTTAACTGACCTGGACAAGCGCGACCATAACCAGTCCTGTGCCCTAACCACGCCGACATGCCCACTCCAGGAGAGGGGGTAGGTATGCGTGTCGATCTAAAACATGAAAAGAGGGTGCCACCCAGACGGTCCAATTTGTACCGCGCTCAGTGGCCCACCCCAAGAGCGTGAGACCCCTCTACCTATGTTCTGATCTATTCCGTTAACATCCCCCAGATATGAACGAGAATCCGTCGAGACCCAGTAACAGGCTCTCGGAAGAGGTTTTAATAACGAGCAACCAAGGCGTACTAGCCTCCTGCATGATTCTTAACAGAAACACCCTGAGCCAGCACTATATATGCGTCGGGACCCAAACACATCAATGGATAGTCTAACCAGACCCCAACATTGTTCCTTCAAGTCGCCTGGGAGAACGACAAGAAGTTTGTCGTGCTTCATATTCTCCACTCTTTTTTTATTAAAAAAGAAAGAAACACCGACTGACATGAATCCCACGTGACGCAGCCGAGGGTAAATTTTTTTTACATTTTTACATCCCGCCACCCTCACCACAGAGGAGAGACGGGACTCCTCAGAGAGACTTCCCACGTGAGCCATAGATTGAAAAGTCACGGTAACATTGAGTCACATGACCAACAGACTCAAGTTACACGTATATCGAGCGTAGTAGAACAGTAAGTTCTTACGCTCTGCCCCGACAACTTGACAACAACAGACCCTACATACGGGTCTAAAACTCACGGAAGCCGTCGTCCAATAGAAACATGCCTAGTGACGTTTGCTATGACGTGGGGAAACCCAAGACTCAACCGCCTGTGATAGGTGCGGAGTCTGGGAAACCCTTCCCCCCCCCCGCGTGCCAAGCTGCCTAACAGCTTGGCCCTGACCGAATGAAAAGAAAGTCCAATAACCCCCTGACCAATCAGAAGAGGGAAGGTGGGGTTTATCCGGTACCCCCTTGCAAGCCCAACCCTTGCATACGACAACAACAACAGCCATATGATACCTTCAGTAGCAAATGCTAATGAACAGCGCAAGCTAATTCAATGCACGCTAGCCACAGACACATCTGTGAACAGGGTTTATAGCAAGGCCAAGTTGTGTATGTGTGAACCCGAAACCCGTATCTATGTTGTAAGACACAGAAAATCTGATAGAGAGAGAAGCGGCTGAACCGCGGTACGTTTTCATACGAGCATTACTGCAACCAACACAATAGTGTTGCAGCTCAATATCACTGTGTAAGCAACAGAGCACACAACTAACCTCTACCTTTATGTGAAGATTCAGGTCGAGGCAGAAAAAAACCTTTTTTAACCGAGTCTAGGCTGCAGGCCTTGCTTAAGCTCTAACATGAATGTAACGTCTAGCCCTCCTATCAAACCCATACTAGCGACAGATTCACACGTCGCATCCCCATCATATGTTTGGTGAATAAACACCTTTAGGAGGGACTCTTTATTTTTCAACAAAATCATATTAGGGCCGGGAAGGGAACAGGGGGGGACCACAGAGGGAAAAAGTCAATTATTTTTAGCGACGCCTGCCACGAGCCGCTCGGGATTTTCCACCCCGTGGAGCCCCGGAGGGACGGTAAACGATCGGCGGCTGGTCACGACGATCCCTACCGTCACCTCCGGGCGTAGATGGGCCGGCTGCAGTGGCGGAGGCGTCCTCTCTCCTCCTGGCCTTCTTCGCCGAAGGTCCAGCAGTGGCGGTGGTAGCAGCGGCGGCCACGGCGGAGGAACCTTGACGACGCGGCGGCCGTCTGACTCCACCGGCGACATCGGGCGGGGGGAAATGAGGCTGGAGCACGGAACGCTCCTCCTGCATCTCCCTGCAGGTTGAGGTCATCAGCTGCAGTGCCGACCCGAATAGTCCAGCATCGGAGAGGGGTGCCGTCAGAAGTGGAGTCCTTTTCTTCTCCGGCACACGCGCCTGCTCCAGCCAAAGGTGGTGCTGGATTAGAGTGGCCAGGGCACGCACTTTCCCAGCGGCTATAGCCTGCGGCTGAATCAGATGCAGGATGGCTCCTGCCGCCTGGGCGAGCTGATCATGTTGTAAATCAGTCAGCTCCGTGCCGCCCGTCAGTATCCCGGACATGAATCTCGCCAGCTGCGCGATGTTGGAAGTGGCAGCTAGAGATTGCGTCCCGGAGATAAATGACTGGTCACTCCAAAACGCCAACCGCCTCGCCTCGCTTCCGTAACGGCTCCCACACCACCTCAGGACAAAGGAGCGCCGCCATCGGCCTATCAAGCCCAGGCACGCCCTCCTTCATGCCTTCTACCAAACCCACCACCCGCGTGACTTGCACGTAGGCGGGAGTAAGGCCCATGATGTGGGAGACCACCTGTCCCTGACGGACGTAGGCCTCCATTGAGGGGAAAAATGGGCAGACAACGTCCACCCCTCTCACCGGGCGACGTTGCCATAGATGACCTATGAGATCATCAGGGAGAGGAACAGGCAGTGGCTGCGGCAGCGGCACGCCGTTTGCGACTGCCGCCACCGCCATGAGCTCGGGGAACAAAGCACGCAGTTCCCCCTGCATACTTTCCCCCACCGAGCCCGCGTCCCTCACATGCAGCAGACTACTGGTTAAGGAGCCACATTCTGATGTGGCTGATAGCAGGGCATCCCGCCGCCGAGTCGGAGGTTCTAACCCAACATCTGCGGACGAGGAACCCCAAGGAGACATCTCACCCCCCTCCAGTGTTACCTGGACGGGCGGGAGACATGTCTCCATCGGGCCTTCGAACAAGAACCTGTCCGCTTCTATCATGTAGTCCTCTGTTTCCATCGGCCATGTAGAATCAGACGCATCCTCATCCGGCTCCAGCAACTCACCAAAGCCAGGCCGTTCGCGTCTACAAGCTACCATCTTGCGACGGGAGCGAGCTGACGCAAAAAGTTTGCGTCTCAAATCCCCCGCAACCAAAGGCGCCGGCCGCCCAACAGCGGACGACTCCCCGGAAGCGGAGGAACCAGAGCCGGAACCAGGCCATCACACAGGAGACGGCGCTGGTGCACCAGCTCCTTGGAGAGGCAAACTATCCATCGGACGCCTACCGGGCGTGGCTGCCGAGCACGAGAGAGGCCTCAACCCCGCTCCAAGACGTACGACAGAGGCGGCAATGGAGAACCGCTGGTGAAGGGTGACGTTGCGAGCGCGACTCTCCGAGGTAAACATTATGACTTAGCTTTTTTCTTTTTAAATATATGAGAGAAGAAAAAAGCAAGAAAAAATTTAAACACGTATCAACTTTCTTCAACTAAACAACCTCGTCAAGTGTGGGTATCTACCGAAGGCACTTCCTTGTGGTGAAAGTGAAGAAGGAGGCGAGTAGGTGACCACACACCTGCTTATGAAGGTAAGCGGATAGGGGTGTGGCCAGATGAATGTTGATATGTAAAGGTACATTGTGGATTTTTTATTCAGTGCATGTGCACGAAGTGAGGTTAGTGCAGACTGACGCTGAGCGGAGGCCAGAATGAAATAGAACTGGTGTTAACATCAGAGAAAGAGAGAGAGATATGCATTAATGGATCTCTCTCTCTCCGTCTCTTTCTCTGATGTTAATGCATCTCACTTTCTTTCTCTGATGTTAATGCATCTCTCTCTCTACCTCACAATAGGAAGAATCACAATAGGAAGCCAGTGAAAATATAATGTTTTAGGTGAATTTGTGCATCGGGCGGAAAGCTGGCCACTCTTCCAAACTTGCCACAACACAGTTCAATTAGACCATGGAGATTTCCATTACTTGGTTTATATATGGGATCATTGTTCACATTTGCATTTCAATCCAGGGTCCTGCAAGTGGGCGGGGTCCATTTAGACTGAAATTGGTGAAACATAGCAAAGGCCGTCTATGTGTTAAGGTGCCAGACTAGAGACCCAGACGCACAAAACAGCAGAACACAGAGTGCAGAGAAAACTCAATGCTCGGTGTATTTGAGGTCTAAGGTCCAGGGTGAGCGGGGGTAGAGCAGGCTGCGGCAGGGGTCTGGGGTGTGAGGTGTCGGGAATCCGACCATGCTCAGATCCTCTTGAAAGAGGGGGATCCGTCGCTACAAATAATTGTGTTCTAGTCAGACGTGGATTTCTTTTATAGTTGAATTATGCAAAAGTAGTAAAAAATTACTCGAGCGGTTGATGTACAAACAGCAGAGAGTATACTCTTGAGTCCATGAGTTTCTAAGCTTCGTGCTGTCAAGCAGTTCACCTACAAAGCTTCCGTATGACGAGTGAGCATAATCATATATAAGCAAAATGTCAAAAGGTCCCTTCCCCCCTTGAGAGAGAGGACTCTCAGGGTCGACCTGTTCGGAAATGGAATGCCAGTTACCATGGAAACTCGTAGATACAGTACATTGCTGACACTTGTGGCTGTTTTATAGTTATTTTACAATAGATAGATTAGATATTTTACAGAGGTGATATAGCAGCCTGAGGCTGGGGTCCAGGTTCAGGGCTGGGGTCAGGCAGAATGAGAGAGATTAATAAGTGGTGAATGGACTGGAGCTTTATGGCAGAGGAATTGATGAGATGATGAGTAATGCATCTCTCTCCACCTCTTTCTCTGATGTTAATGCATCTCTCTCTCCACCTCTTTCTCTGATGTTAATGCATCTCTCTCTCCACCTCTTTCTCTGATGTTAATGCATCTCTCTCCACCTCTTTCTCTGATGTTAATGCATCTCTCTCTCTCGTTCTCTTTCTCTGATGTTAATGCATCTCTCTCTCCTTCTCTTTCTCTGATCTCTTCTTCACAACTTCTGTCTCTTTTTTTTCCTGTTGGTCGAACTGAAGCAAATACAAAAAGTAAAAAAAAAAAAACGACCACTTTAACACTTTCACTGCCGTCGGTAGTGTGATAGTAAAGGGTTAACCTTCTGTAGTGCGGCAGTGAAAGGGTTAAGTAACTAGTTAGTAACAAATACTACAGTCACAGTCTGTCTGTCTGTCTGTCTGTCTGTCTGTCTGTCTGTCTGTCTGTCTGTCTGTCTGTCTGTCTGTCTGTCTGTCTGTCTGTCTGTCTGTCTGTCTGTCCTTTTCCCCACACAGCAGAACAGTGGGAGGAGCCCCTGACTAACTGACTCACTCACAACCACCACCCACCAGATGTGTGTGGCAGTGGGGAGAAGGAGGGGGTGCATGGGAGGGAGAGAGAGAGAGAGAGAGAGAGAGAGAGAGAGAGAGAGAGAGAGAGAGAGAGAGAGAGAGAGAGAGAGAGAGAGAGAGAGCGCGAAAAGACAGGATGGAGATCAAGTAATTGGAGATAATGGTTGTGTGCGTGTGGTCGAGAGAGTGTGTGTGTGTGTGTGTGTGTGTGTGTGTGTGTGTGTGTGTGTGTGTGTGTGTGTGTGTGTGTGTGTGTGTGTGTGTGTGTGTGTGTGTGTGTGTGTGTGTGTGTGTGTGTGTGTGTGTGTGTGTGTGTGTGTATAGTGCTATGACTCATACTGTAGAGAAAGTTATGAATGGATCTCTACTGATCCTCTAACCAGTGTTTATCTTCACTTTTCAACAGAGCTTGTGCTTCGGAGGCCATTGATAACCTCTGCAGGGCGCGTTCCCTGTTGAAACTGAACATGTGTCATGAGCAGGGGTGCAAAAAGTACCCAGAAATTATACGTACCGTCTCAAAATCTGACTCAAGTAAAAGTATCTGGCTAAAAACACACTTGAGTAAAAGTAAAAAAAAGTCCTACTTTTAAATGTACTTAAGTACTAAAAAGTTAAAGTAATTTTTTTTTTAAAGGGATAGACCAGGGGTCTCAAACTCATTCCACCGTGGGCCAAGTTTTCATTTTAACTTTACATTGCACCAGGTGAGTTAGTTGAAGAGGTGAGCCAATTAGTGAAATCATCAGCTGGTGTTTAGGCAAGGCTGGAATGAAACCAAGACTCTGCCCACAATGGAATGTGTTCTGCGATAGACAATGCTGAAATGAAAGAACAGAGGACACTTTTTTTGCATTAAAATTATTTAATGCACTTCTCCATTGAAGGTAAACTAACATGGACGGCATTCACATCACAGCATGAATAATATCACAATATTAAAAACAGAATGGTGTATCCTGAATAATATCACAATATTAACCACAGCATACTGGATTATCCTGAATAATATCACAATATTAAAGGCAGAATACTGGAGTACCCTGAATAATATCACAATATTAAAAACAGAATGGTGTATCCTGAATAATATCACAATATTAACCACAGCATACTGGATTATCCTGAATAATATCACAATATTAAAGGCAGAATACTGGAGTACCCTGAATAATATCACAATATTAAAGACAGAATACTGGAGTACCCTGAATAATATCACAATATTAAAGACAGAATACTGGAGTACCCTGAATAATATCACAATATTAACCACAGCATAATGCGGATCTGACTGTCTATTCTTCTGATAGCAGGTGTTTAATCAAAGATCCCTGCTTTCTAGTGTTGCACAAGGACCAATCAGCATGGGTATGGGGCTATGGGCGGGTTCATTTTCCATTGATGGGGATTTGATTGGCTGTTTACCTGCGGTCGCAGGATTAATAACGTTAACGTTAGTTCGGCCAGAGAAACAATTACAATATACTAATTAAATTGGTTGGACCTGTGAGATTTGTACATTGTACTTTGTAGGTCTGCATTTTAAATGTAAGGAGTAAAAAGTATGTTTTTTTCCCCTCTGAAATGTAATGGAGTAAAAGTACAAAGTATACAAACCTAATAATACTCGAGTAAAGTACAAATCCCCCAAAACAGTACTTAAGTATTGTAACGAAGTACAATTACTCAAGTACTTTACACCCCTGGTCATGAGTTCAGTCTCAAGTCACTTCACTATACTGTGAGCACATGCTGATGCAACATGCTTGCAACACTTGATATCTGCACTTCATTATGTGTACTGCCTCATCTCACTCTTTCCCCCCAATTGTGTAATTTCTCAGTAGCCTAAATGTGGGATGTGTTCACATGGGATGTTTTTCACATACTGTCATCAAGGGTTTGATTTGTAGATGGAATTCTTTGGGGGGGATTTTCTCAACCCATGTAATTTAGAAGTTACGTATATGTCACTAAATCAAGCTAAATCGACCTGGACGTGAGGGGGGTGGTATGCTACCAGGCAGAGTTGACAGATACAGTGGGTGCAAACAATAACAATCCTTTATTACAAAAATCAGTATACAATAATGCAGTTTACAGGAATCGGGAAATGTCCCTTTTTTGCAGTCGGACGTAGAGGGAGGCGATAGCTCCACTGGGTTAGGGGTGTTGTGGGGCCCTCTGGTGGACACGCGGCAGTAATACAGGGGGAGATACAATCCTAACTCAACTATGAGATTGCACTCACTATCTAAGCAGTATGGGTTATTAATTAGCGTTAGTATTGGTGTCACACTTTAGCCACTTGCCATATGCAGAATTCCTAGGCAGAACTATTCTACTAGCACGCTCACACAACGTAGGCCACTTGGTACAAAGAGAAATGCTTGAGGTGAGCTAAGCTAATGCTACTTGGCGACTGCGAGCTAGGCTTGTGACACACTCAATTACTTTGTATGTTCACCATACAAACATGCAAACAAAATTATACACTCTTAGCAGGGTGCCTGGGGTTAGGGGGAAATACTGCCACAGCCACGAGGACTTCCCCTTCACCTGCTACCAGTGGACCACCTTGGACGTCCACTAGCAAGGTGAGGACAAGGGAACACACATGGGGGATGCAAAATAATTACTACCTGCCAGGGAAACCTTACCTGATCTAAAGGCAATAAAGGTAGGGGAATGGGAAAGATACAAACATGGGGGAGACAGCCACTAAGGAAAGGGAGGGGGGAAACCGAAGGCGAATTTAACCACAGCTAACGCATTTAATCTGGCTATCACAAGGGAACTGGGGTGGTGTGGAACAACAAAAAGCCACCATGGAAAATATTGGTTCAGGGGACCACTCTGCTAGGGTGTAGTAGAGGTTTTCAGTCAACCTGTCAAAAGAGAGCTGAATGAGTGGCATTCGTTCACAGTTCAATATCCAACAACATATAGCAGAAGAAAATCAAGTTTCATGTTTCAAGTTTCAAGTTTCTTTAATAGTTGTCATACAGAAGTACAGAATACTTTTATACAAAATGCTTCTTACTGTTACGCTCCAGAGACTGTGCTAGACAAGATAAGTATGAAATAAAATAGTATAGCATGTAAAATAGAAGTAAAAATAGAGGTCACAGTGTTCAGTATAGACATATGTACAATGTTCGATGCAGAATAGAAGTAACTGAGTTACCATACAATATACAATATACTATGCAATGTACTAATATACAATACTATATAGTGCAAAGCAGAAATGGGATGAGGTACAATTTAGGTACAATTTACAGTAAGGTGTACGAGTTGTAGTGCAAATCCTTTACCAATAAATATAAAGTGTGTTTAGGTGATCTAAAGTGTGGAGAGTGGGTGCTGCAGTGTGTTGTTTGTTTAAAGTGAGTGTGTGCGTGTGGATGTGTGTGCTGTGTGCATTTTATGGTTGTTGCATAGTGTTTATTGTTCGTTGAGCAGCCTGATGGCCTGGGGATAGAAGCTTCTTCTGAGTCTTTCTGTGCTCGCCTTGAGACTCCGGTATCGGTCTCTGCTTCGGTCTCTGCTTCGGTCTTGTGCAGTGCTATTCCCAAACCAGGAGGTGATGTTGCCAGTCAGGATGCTCTCTATTGTACATGAGTAGAAGTTCTTAAGGATCTTCTGACTGACTTGGAACTTCCTTAGGCGCCTGAGGAAGTAGAGGCGTTGTCGTGCCTTCTTCACAACACTGTCAATGTGTGTGGTCCATATCAAGTCCTCGGATATGTGGGCTCCGAGGTACTTGAAACTGTTCACTCTCTCAACCGGTGCCCCGTCGATGCTGAGGGGGCTGTAGTCCTTGACCCCCCTTCTATTCTATTCTATTCTATTCTATTCTATTCTATTCTATTCTTAGCTTGGGAGGGATGAAGTGAAGACAGAACCCAAGCCAAGGTGTTCAAGCTGGTTCTGCTGTAGCAAGGTTGGATTGGAGGTGGTTGCTGTTAGCGTTGAAGAAGATACAAAACCGTCATTGAACGCAGAGGGGGAACAGGCAGCGTTTGTCGTGATACATTATGTGAGTCCATCTCTGTCCTGGCTTTAAGCCCCAGGTGCTGACCCATTACATCATCACGACCCTATAGTGAAGGGAAAGGCAAGGGAGGGGAGAGAGGCAGGCACAGAAAACACCCCAGCCACTCCAACTGGGAAAAACACAGCTTCTCTCAATTAGTCCAAATTACCCACAGCGGTTCCAAATTAACTCATTTCACAGTTAACTAAGTTCACAGTCACTATAGTCTCTCTGGGCCGGCACATGTCCTGGGGCAGGAAAATAGATCCCACACAGTTCATCCTTGAAAAAACACAGTCAATAGCAGGCAATCCTGGCTGTCAACCTGTGACATGTGTTTTATGCCAGATTTGTTATTAAAAAATGTTTATTAGGTTCCTCATTCGCTGCCAATTTGATGACTGCTAGTCTTCCTGGGGTCCTGAATTTTAATGGATGTGGGAATTTTTCAAAAGGCTATATTAGGGGTGCAACTTTTTCCTAAAATCCTGTTGTACGAATCTAAAGTAAAATAGAGTTTTTATTTGATCAGAAATGGAATAGAAAGGTAAAGTCTTTTTTAACTGTTAAATGCTTGATAGAAAGGTATGCTCTATGTTTGAACTGTTGAATGCTTGATAGAAATAGAAAGGTATGTTTTATGTGTGAACTGTTGAATGCTTGATAGAAAAGTACGGTCCACTGTATGTTTACCACTTAAGCATCGGACAGCCCGGCTGTGGGCCGTCACACACACACGCACACGTCACGGCACTTTGCCCTCGTCTGTCGTCTCCGGGCTGCCTTTTTCGCGATCAACCAATACATTGTTGGAAAGTTTAATTTACCGCCTTTCGATCGTCACCCCACTCAACCTATTGCATGCTTCCAGTCTCGAGTTACAAGACAGAACATCCGGCGAGCGTCATTTGACAAGCCATTCGGACAAGTGACCACGTCTTGTTTGCCCCTGACCTGAGCGGACCAATGACCCCCGACAGTGAAAATTATTGACGGCCTTTGTAGCCAAGGAGCATCTGCTCCGAAAGCGATTCCAGAAGACACAAGAGTGACACAAGAAGTGGGGCGGCTGGGTAGCGCAGTGGAGAAAGCAATCGCCTACCACCGCAGAGACTCTGGGTTCGAATCCAGCTGTCAGCGGTACCTCCGGCTTGGTCAGTCGTCCCTACTAACACAATTGGCAGTGTTAGTCGGTGGGAAGACGGCGGGGTATGTGTCCTGGTCGTTGTAAACTGCGGTTCCTACTGGTCGGTCGGGGCGCCTGTTCAGCAGGGAGGGGATCGGGGGGAAATAGCATGAACCTCTGCATGCGTTACATTCCCCCAGTGAGAGTCCTCGCTGTCAGGTGAAAAGAAAGCGGCTGGCTGACTCCACATGTATCGGAGGAGGCATGTGGTAGTCTTCACCCTCCCTAGGCCGACAGTGGGGCAATGCGCACAACGACCAGGAAGGGAATTGGCATAATGACTAAATTGGGATGGGAGAAAAATACAGAAAAAAGTGAGAACAAAAAATTGATCCAAAAAAAAAAGAGTGACACAAGAAGACGAAGAAGTCCATTGTTTTGATGAGAGCCTCTGAATGAATGGGAGCGGATGGCCATTTTGGATAATCATGCAGAATTTTTACCGGTACACACATTACAAAAACTTTTGTAAAACATAAATTTCCTGTGGGATTTTTATAAACTTTGGACCTGTATGACTATAAGACAAGACAGGCTATGGACCCGTTATGTTTTCCAGCTCCTACCTTTCAACTGGAACCCAAAAACAAGCATCTGGCAACCAGTACAAAGAAATGTGAGTATACAAAACTTTTACTTCACTGTGTTCAAACCTCTGTTTCATTAGTGTAATTAGTTTGTGTAAGTTACCTTTCAAAAGAGACCAGACTAATGCATGTGCTATAAGTATAAAGTATAATAAATCGCAAATTACTTTGGGTATGGGCGGCTGGGTAGCGCAGGGGACTAAGCACTCGCCTACCACTGCAGAGACTCTGGGATAGAATCCAGCTGTCAGCGGTACCTCCGGCTTGGTCAGTCGTCCCTACTAACGGAATTGGCAGTGTTAGCGGGTGGGAAGCCGGTGGGGTATGTGTCCTGGTCGTTGTAAACTGTGACTCCTACTGGTCGGTCAGGGCACCGTTTCAGCAGGGAGGGGATTGATTGATTGATTGATTGATTGATTGATTGATTGATTGATTGATTGATTGATTGATTGATTGATTGATTGAAAATGTTATTAACAGATTGCAGAATGGGTACAATACAGTACAGCTCAACTGTACATTGGAGGTGATGGGGGGTGGGGGTGGGGGGGGGGGGGGTTTGGTAGGCGGGGGGGGGGGGGGGGTAAGTGTACATTGGATTATCGACGAAACCTTACTTGGTTCCAAGAAGAGGGTCTTGTGTATTATTGGGTTTAATAGGACATTTATTGTACATTGGAGGGGGTTGCGTTAGGACATTTACAGGGGCCAGTTTCGAATTGCAGTCCCTCGTAGGTGCTCTTTGAGAGTGGTTTTGAAAGTGGGTAGTGATTCACTTTCCTTTACGGCTGTGGGTAGGGCGTTCCACATTGATGTGGCATAATTGCGAAACGTGTTTAGTCCCTTGTTTGAGCCGAATCTGGGTTTAACATGATTTGTGGAGCTCCCTCTGGTGTTGTGATCGTGGTATTCACTGACCTTTGGGAAGTATTTTGACATGTACATGGGTACCTTGGTCGTGTAGTGTATCTTGTAGACCAGGCCCATTGCAAGTTGCTGTTCTCTGTCGTCTACTCTAAGCCATCCTAGGTTGTCAAAGTGGGCAGGGGTGAGGTGGGTTCTAGGAGTCAGGTCAAGCAGTAGTCTGACCAGTTTGTTTTGAGATGTTTGTAATTTAGTTTTTAGCGCCTTTGCGTGCTTTGGTACCATGAGGTGCAAGCATAGTCGTAGTACCCTTGAATGAGTGCTTAGAGTTTTTTTTTTTTATATATATATTATTATTTCAGATATAGTTTGCAACGGCTGCATTCTCTTTAGGCTGTGGTTTGGAACCTTTAATGTTCTAGATGTTCTAGAAGGCACATAGTTGACTAGCGAATTTTGCGATGTATTGGTCCTGTTCCATTTAGTGCTTTGTATATAAGGACCTTGAAATCGATTCTAAATGTTACCGGAAGCCAGTGTAGGTTAGGTGATACTGGACTGATGTGGTCTCTCCTCTTGGTTCTAGTTAGTAGTGAAGGAATCTATGTTTTTCAATGTGTATATAATGTAAAATATCAGTGGATGACAGCATCTACTCATAGCTCTCAGAGGAGGACAACAGAGAGAGAGTGTGTGTGTTAGCAGCAGACTGATAGCAGCAGATGAGGATTTGGGCTGTGCTGTTAACATCAACAGCTGATAGCCACAGCGGCAAGGTTACTCGATCTGGAGAAAGTGCATTACCAAGCCACAGCGTTTGTTTTGAGGTAAGAGGTGCAGTAATATCAACATCGCCGTTGCTATAGTGATTTGGGCCAAGAGTGCCGTTGCCATAGTAACAGTCACGAGAGAGAGGTCGACATCGCGAGACTTGAAGATGGTAAGCTGTGGGGTCTTCAGAAGACTAGTTAGATTGAGACACGACGCACAATCGAGCAGACGCGCTGATCAGAGACTTCGAGATCCCTCCTCACCCTCGCTGGGTGGGGGAGGGGAATATGTCACATCATCGCTAGCTTCGGCTAACAGGGGAGGTTTTGGCCGACGACGGGGCCCAGAACCATTGGACTAATAGCATAAGAGACGGTGGAGAAGAATGAATTAAGACTGTTCAAGGACATTACAGAACGGTGTTTCCATCTGGTACAGAGGCTATGTTTATGGAATAAACAACGTTTTTCCAAGAAAGGTATCACGTTTGCCAGTGTCGAAACCTTCTGATTACGGATAGCATTAACGGGGATGAGACAGTTGTACAGCCAGTATGAGAAGGTCGACTTCGGAGTAGAGATAAACACAACGCAGAAACTTCACGAACACAGGTGACGAGGTGATACTGGCTGATTATGACCGATATCTTTCAGTAGCCTACCTGCCGAGTTCTGAATGAGATGGAGTCGTTCTGTGTTTTCTTTTTGGGAGGCTGATGTCGCGACCATCATGGAAGGAACCTCAGCCCTTCTATTTCTCCCTTCCTTTCTGCATTTTTGTAATGTTTTCATGTTTTTGTGATTTCTATATAAAACAGAATAGAGGTGATGCTCCAAAGATGGCGACCGGTGTCCCTAGCAACCCTTAGCAACCAACCAAATCTGATTAGTATAGTGGTTTTTGCTCATATTTAGCCTACAGAACACTATTTTATCAGAGGAGAGATACCAAGATGTCAGAAGATAACAAAGGTGTGATAATTAACTAGCTAACCGGGGTAATAATCAAGCTGTAATGGCACTTGCATAACAAGATGACCTCTGAGAGCAGAAATATACTGCTCATTACAAAGACGCCACAGTTCAAATGAGCAAAATCACGATAACTTTATTCACCAATTTTGGTATGAGATGAGCTGCGTTATGACACAATGAATGTGACATTACAACGTATAAGCTCAAAAGTTGAGAAAAGATGAAAATTGCACTTAAAATGGCATGACATTGGGTCTCATTCCCGAAAAATTTTCAAAGATATATTCTGGAAGACTTATCTTGGAACCACTGAGACATAATCTATGACAAGTACACTCTGAGTCCTGAACGTGCTGGAGATATGTCTTAAGTGGCTGAAACGGTCGCAGAAATTATATGATCTGATATCTGCTTGGAGAATGGCATTCTGTCGTAAACTCCAAAGCGCGTTCCCGTTCAGGTCATTTGCATACAAACCACGCCCCCGACAGTCCTTATAAAGCAACTGGTGACGCAGCTGTGTGAAATGGAATGGCGGAAGTGCTTTGAGAGCCGCGTGATTACGAAACCTAGCGTCAGTCAGTGCCAATCAGAGAGCGTCTCCGAGAAATGCGGCTAGGTTTCATAATCACGCTTGCGCCCATCAAAACTAGATTAGATTAATGTATTGGCATCATATACAGCTTGCGGTACACACCTGCCGCAGCACGCGCGCACACACACGCGCGCGCGCAGTACTGTATATGAATGAATGAATGACATATAATATATATAGCCTAAGGGCCGGCGGGCGTAATGAATGAATGCAGTATGGCTGATTATTCCATAATTAAGCCTATAGGCTACTGTTCATTCGTAGGCGCACACAAGACTTGTTATTGAATATTAATGCAGTCTATTTCCACCGATTAGCTTTAGTTCTTATTTATTTATCCACTGTCATTTCAGTGTTGGTGTATAGGCTATATAGTGTATTTCAATATAAGTTTAATTGATTAATGATATATTCGAAGGAATGCAGGTTTATAGCTATATCAACCCCCTCCAATGTACAGTAAATGACCAAGTATGGTTTTGTCAATATTCCAATGTACAGTTTTGCTTGTACAGTGTAAGTCTACCACCCCTCCTACCCAACCTCCTCCAACAGTTTCTACGTCAAATGTACTCTCTTTTCTGGACTCTTTTTGTATCACAAACAGTACTGTATTTGCAAATCTGGTATGTCATAAATGTATAGATGTAGCAGTACTGTCTATCTGTGTCGTGTGTGTCATATATGTTATGATGAATTGAAAATGGGGGACCCTGATGTAAACAAGATGAAATTCTTTCTCTGGTCTGCATCCCCTTATGTAATTGAGCTGTACTGTACTGTACCCATTCTGCAATATGTGTTAATAAAGTTTTCAATCAATCAATCAATCAAACAAAGGTCTGTCCCATTGTATACCAATCAATTGGATACATTGCATGTTGACCTGCATTCTTTCAAATGTATATAATTAATCATTAAAACAAATGTGTAACAAATAAGAAATGCAAATTCCACAGAAGGCATTAAATTATTATTATTTTCAATCATTTCACAATAATTGCATGATTGTGTTTGAATATCTGAGTAATTAAAGTAATTATACATTTGTCCAAAATAGCTGGTTCAGATATGGTTAATCCAGCTGCCCTGTGATCAGATGAATCCATATTATTTATTTTTCCGACATCAAATGCGTAATTTCTTATCGTACAAATATTGTCATATTTATTTTAATTATGATCAAGTAATTAATTCCAAGGAGGCCTGTAGTGTTAACATGAAGGAATCACTATGAGAACACAGTCTGTCAAGTTATAATAACATTTTAAATTAGTCAATCAATCATGAGATTTGATCGTGGGCTGAGAGCATATTTAAGTGTGCTCCTCAGCACTCTTAGATCTGCTCTCAAATAAGATCTCAGGAAAATTTGAGGACTCCCACTCCCACCCCTATTATGTCTTAAATAGGCCGAAATCTGGCTAAGACGAAATATTTTGTCGTAACTTCGTTCGAGAATGAGACCCATTGACTTTAGGATACAGATGAAAATGTTTTTCTCCCTATTGAATCTGCTGAAGAGGAAACGTAGCAGGAAATGGAGTTAAGCGAAGGCTTAAAAAGGTTCATGTTGAATGTTGTTTGTCAGGGACTCCTGATCTTCATAATGAGTTTAGAGGAACTCAGCACAAAGGATAGAATGACCCCCACATTCATAACAGAGCATGCCCCGACATTGACTCACACACATACACATACACACACAGATAGGGACATACACACAGGTGCACATCCATGCACACACACATTGGGACACACATGTACAGACAGACAAACTCACGCAGGTACGCACACACACACATACAGCCCTCACCGCCCACACACACCTGCAGAGTTCATTTCCGTGTCCTCTGCTAAAACATAAAAGGCTGATGGAACCTAATCCTGACTAATCATGTTTCCTGTTTATTCCACGCAGAGGCCCAGCCCAGGGTAAATGAGGCAGACAGCAGGGCCAGGGGCCACTGGATACTCTGGCTTTCTCCCAGAGTTCAGACCCCATGTTACCGCCCTGACACAGTGGTTCTCGAACCTGCGTGTCCTGCGTTTG
>NC_140181.1:21483761-21498068 GCF_963971535.1 Notolepis coatsorum
GTAAGTTAATAGGGTTATTCAATAACTGAACTGAACTGTGAGGATCCAACGTCAACACAACAGCTTTCCCCGGTGAGTATGAAAATCATAAATATAGATGCTTTGATTGATTGATTGAAAACTTTATTAACAGATTGCAGAATGGGTACAATACAGTACAGCTCAATACACACAATTGTTAAGGGGATGCAGACCAGAGAAAGACTTTTGTCTTGTTTACATCAGGGTCCCCCATTTTCAATTCATCAGGACATATATGACATATATGACATACAGATAGTCAGTACTGCTACATCTATACATTTATGACATACCAGATTTGCAAATTCAGTACTGTTTGTGATACAAAAGGAGTCAAAAAAAGAGAGTATATACATTTGACGTAGAAACTGTACATACACAACTATCATCTCAGTTACAGTAAATTACAACTATCTCAGATCACTTGAATGTTTATGTTGCTTTAATTTACACATTATAAGTCACATAAAGCTAGTTTTAAATAGGATTCTAATCAACACAACCCAGTCTTGTTTACATCAGGGTCCCCCATTTTCAATTCATCAGGACATATATGACATATATGACATACAGATAGTCAGTACTGCTACATCTATACATTTATGACATACCAGATTTGCAAATTCAGTACTGTTTGTGATACAAAAGGAGTCAAAAAAAGAGAGTATATACATTTGACGTAGAAACTGTACATACACAACTATCATCTCAGTTACAGTAAATTACAACTATCTCAGATCACTTGAATGTGTATGTTGCTTTAATTTACACATTATAAGTCACATAAAGCTAGTTTTAAATAGGATTCTAATCAACACAACCCAGACAGTCAAAGCGTCACTAACATATTTTTGTGTTTACAGGAAGCAAGCAGACAATCAGGAGAGGCAGACGGATTTACCTCTAAATTGAATTACAAAGCAGTGTTTAAACACACTTGTATCACAAAAGACTGAAACTCCAACAATTTGCATGTCAACCGAAGATGGTGTGGAGCTGAGAGACAATCGATTGACCATTTAAAACAAATCTGCATCCAAACACCCACATGTAAATTGTGTTTACAAGAAGCAAACAGACAATCAAGAGACAGAAAGGGACTGAGTTAATCTACATTAGAACAAAGCAGTTTGGAGCTAAAGGGAAATCAATTGTGAGACGATAGCAGACACTATTTAGGATGGGCACTTGAAACCCACAGGGTATGCCTACACTCTGACCACAGACTTGGTGGACCAACAGAGAACCACTTAGTTAACATGAATCAGACACGGGTAAAAAATTTGCAGTCATGAAAGGCACCATATTTCCCATACTAACAAAATAACATAACTTGCATGCTATCCCCTCCTTCTATTCTCTGCTTATAACCAATAACATGCATGATTCTTTAACAAACTAATACATTTCCATGACTGCAAAATATCAACCACCAAAATTGAAACACAATTATTTAAATGTACAAGGTAAAGGTACATTGATCATTTAGCTGACACTTTTATCCAAAAGCGACTCACAGGTTCTGTATGACAGGACATCAAAAAGGGCACAACTCTATCAGCTGAGTAACAATGGTCATCAAAGAGTTGAGTGCTACAGTGTAGGTTAGTTTATTAGGACAAATGCATGACAGTAAGGTTAGCTAGGGTTATAATTATTTGTATCAGTTGAAAGCAGGATAATCATTTACACAATGATTATCAAAATGCACAAGGTATATTAGAGGTAATTAAATTAATACTACTTAAGAGTAGACGAGAAAATGAATGGATGTACTTAATGCAAAATTAACTGGCTGCCTAGATTTTATGTTTTTCCCCCATGCTAAATTATGATGAGCACACTAGAGGTGTGAGGAAAGCCAGAGAAATCGTGATGAGGTAAGTATCCTGAGGTACACCCATCGCACGCATCCTGAGGTAAGATCAACTTCAATTTGACATCACAGATTATAAAGATAAAGAGACATTTTCTGATTCCATGCAAAGATCGGATCCAAACTATATCAAATGCATGATGGTATTACACAATGAATTGAATTAACCCTAAATGATTTTCCTCTTTAGCAGAAAGGCGTTGAATCATTTATGTGAGGAGGTTTTCTAAGGCAGTTTTTATCATCCTCAGATCATAAATTGGTGAGAGGACAGGACGAGTGAGACGACGCGTGACCTGAACCATGAACGACGGCGCGACCAGGCAAGGAGGAACACAACCCAGCGACCTGAGCGACCCACGACAGCATACTACCACCAGGGACGCCGCCAAGGAGCTGCGGACACAACCAGGACGACGACAGCAACCGTGGGAGAGCCGCCATCCAACCCAGCCCACAGACATCCCCAAGAAAGTGGAGCAGGGGACCACGAAGGAGACTGACCAAGGAGACACTGACGAAGAGGAGACTGCGACCTGAAGGAGATCAACCTTTGACGGCCTCCACCCCGGCACTGCAGACCACGGCAGACCAAACCCATCACCTGCAGATGGGAACCAAAGCCCCGACCATCAAGGTGGATTCCCATGACAAGATTGTCATCCGTGTGAGAGAGAGCGTCCTACAGACAGGCCACTACACCAGCAAACCCTCGCCCCTCTGGTACCGCGATGATGGGGAGCGGGGGACCAACCACCACACAGCACGTTCAAGACCACCCTACCACCATGTCTCTGGGCCTGATAGGAGCCAAGCGTGAGCACAGTGGCGGATGTGTGGTGGTGATGGAGAGCAGCGCAGGCTCCAGGAAAAGAGTCTGCAAGGCCACTATAGTTGACTGCTACCGGCGACCCTTGACAGGGAATGAACGGCGACCAGTGAATGTTCCCGACTGCATCGTCAAGAAGAGACACATCAGAGACCTGTGGACCAAGAGACTTCTGAACGCCACATTGTCCACATTATTATGTATTTATTTAAATTTTACTGTGTTACTGTATTACATCACATTTAAATTACTTAGGTTACAAAATTGTATTGTCAGACAAGAAAGAATCAGTTGTTTTATTCTCTCATAGAAGAGGACATGTAACGTTGTTGTTTTGCACCTGTATGGTGAACAGTTGATAGTATATGCACTAGAATTACATACAGAAGCGATGCATAAGACGTTTTATCTCCTCATTTATAGAGAAGAAATGGAGGAAATTGCCTGATTCTAAGTAAAGACCAACAAAACTGAGGCAATCACAGATAAAAGTGACACTCAAACTCAGGTTAAATACAACTGGATCCTAAGTAATTTCATCAAGAATCATTATAAAATGTATATATATATATATTTTTGAACAGTTTCCCATAATCAATCATGTTAGTTTTATTAACCACCAGGTTAACGGTTGTTAAAAAAAAATGTTTTTGTACACATTAGCCTTATGTGTAAATCATATTCCTAATAATTATGCACACAATTTTGTTTTTCACCCTGTGCACTCTGACCACACAGAGACAGTGCTCACATGTATGTAATAGTTTTATTACTATGCCTGTATGTACAACCATCACATTAGCTCCCCTGAGTCACGACATGAACGACTGGTCCTTCTCACCCTCCAGGGCGATGCTCAGCAACCCCTAAACACCCACACTTCCCCTAGTACGTCCCACAACCCCTCACACCCGGTGGCAGTAGTGGTGGATGGTATAATTCTTCCCCAAAGCAGTACCGTACCTTGCTGACTGTTGGAGACCTGTAAGGAGCACCTTCCCCAATTAAACATATACCGTGGATCAAAAGAGGTTAGACAATAATGCACCATTAATTCCCACAAAAGAGGTTAGACAATAATGCACCATTAATTCCCACAAAAGAGGTTAGACAATAATGCACCATTAATCCACACACACACAGTGAATCCAATTATCCGCCTCTCCTTTTACTGTAAGATATTCCACATGTTTACAACAGTGCACAGTGCATGACCACTTGGACTTTGTAATTAGCATTCATGAACACGTCCCCGTATGCAGTGTGCGATCCATAGCAAGATCTTTGGGTGAGCCCGCGTCGGGGGGGGGGGGGGGTGCGCGGCGCGCGGTGCGCCTCTCAGCGAGGAGTGAGGACAACTCACTTACCGTCCGGCCGTCTGGACGGGGCTTCCACAGCACATTCCATGATAAAAAAAAATATCTATTTAGTTAGATAGAGATGATTATCTCTCAGACTCCTGACTTACTAACAATATGAAATACTCCTGGTCCCAAGCATTATTTTCTCGACTGACGAGTCACTGAGCTTGCTTCGACCAATACTTACTTACTTACTTACTTACTAGGAAACGCGCCCATATTTCATATCATATTTGAAGACCCTAATAGGCTACATTTATTTGCTTGCTGCATTTACATTGGCTGCGACGAATCGATACATTGGCTGCCTGCAGTGACGCTGACGCCCACCACAGTCACCACTGTGAGTGACGTGAATCTCAAAACAATGATTTATATTTAACTAATAATAGTCCCCACGGCCACCGGAGCAGCACCAGCCGCAGGTGTAATTGCGCGGCGCGCCTGTAGATGATCCGATTCCCGCCTCCTGCTGCTCTGTCAGCTTCACTGTCAGTGAATAATATATAATAGTAATTTAGAGACCCCCCAAAAAATCGCAAATCAAGTTTGCAGGGGAGCTGATGTCTGATCTAGGGGAGCTATAGCTCCCCGGGCTCCCCTCCTGGATCGCACCCTGCCCGTATGGGTTAATAATACTCATTACACACACCACATCTGAAGGAGGTTAGCGGAAAGCTCCGTGAGCTACTCGATTGGAAAAATGATCTTTTTTACATAAGTGCTGCTTGCACACCCGAACAACACAACACACACATAACGGTTGAAATAAGTGGGGCCCACACTTGTTGAAAATAAACATATATCTAAGCCGGCTTTACCTAAAATAATAAAGTTGGAGCGCTCGGTCGCGGCTTGTGAACGTGGTGGCTCAAAACACAACAGCCCCTTCGCTCTTAGCGAGCATGCTACCAAAAGAAACGTTCGTAAGCAATATTCCACGGCGCTGGGAGCGAGAAATGTACCTGGACTCGACTCGCCCTGCAGTTAGAGTCTATAGGCCGAGTGCCAGTCCGCCCCACGTAGCAAATGTTCGGAGTTAGTTGGCCGTAAAAACGGTCCCGAAAACTGTCACCTGGGATACCAAGGAGGGCTGGCTGAGCTGGCGGTTGGCAGGTGAATGGCTGGAGGTGAGGGATGTCCGGTGGAGTCTCCCGGCTGTGTCTGCTCCAGGCGCTGGAAAACGGCGTTGCGACGCGTGGAGCTAACCAGGCTAACACTCTATACTGAAGCTAAGCTAGGGCCGGTGCGGCCCGACTAGCTTCCCGACTATACATGATAAGACGCTACACGTTAAAGGTCGTCTTCACAGCCCGTCTGTCGAACGTCCTCTGCGTATGCTGACGTACCCTACCCACTATACTGTAGGGACAATCTTACGGCACGCAACGTTACTTCTTCAGCCCCCGTTGCATGAATCTTATTCCACGTGCTTTTCAGGTGGTAAGGCTCTCCGCCGAACGTCCTCTCTCCTTGGTGGAAAACGGCGAAGAGGAAGTCTCGTGTATCGAACTCCTCCTTCATACCAGCCTCTTCGTCACCTGTACCTGTTGCCAGACCAACGCCCACCAGCTCCCCCTGGCGATAGTCCTCCACCATGTCTCACTGAGTCCCAGAGCAAAACGGGTCACAATAATTACACAACAGTTATAATGAATACAGTCAGGTTATAATGAATACAGTCAGACACATTCACGTGTCTACATATAGATAATGTTTTTATGTAGAGTAATCTTTTTTAAATATTTTTTATTTTATTTTTATAATACATCCAGAGCTTTAATAAGAAGGGTGCAGAATAAAAGTATGGCTTTTGTCCCTTCAAAATATTATTGATTAATAAATGTACCGTTTAAAAAATTATAATTGGGTCCCAAATGAATGTTGTTTATTTTTTATTTTTTATTGTTTTCAAAGGCAGGAGCATAAGTTATATTTGATCAACAACAACAAACAACAATATATCGAAACAGATATATTCAATGAGATGCAGGATCAGACAAAGAACCAAACAAATGCACACACACAGAAAGAACAACAACAAACAGCTCAAATAAAATAGAAGAAAGAAAAATCAAGGTTTCAACCAGATCAATATTAAGAAAGATCAGCTAACTTCCACGAATGTGTTTGTGGAGGCGAACATTACCGTGAAAATGGAACTCACACAGACCACAAAACCCAGCGGTAAACGAGACGAGCGCCACATCCCCTCTCTCTTCCTGTTTTTCCCCTCTCAGACCCTCAAACGTGTTTATTTATCTGGAACCACAGATAGAATGACTCCACATGCAACATGTTAACCTACATAGGCCATGATCTGAAAGCCCTTATTAGGTGACTGACTAACGGGAAAGCCCATAGAACGCCTCGCCTTTTCATCACTAAATAATAGTGCTTCACTCCCCCCTTGTGTCTGTGAAGCTCAGGAAACTCAAAGTCTGCTCATATCGACTTCACACACACACACGCACGCACGCACATGCACACGCACACACATGCACACGCACACACACACATTCCACGAGACACAAGCAAACAAATAGGGCTCTCGGGATACGCCTTTTAGGAGACGCCTCAAGAACACTATGTTGAAAAGGAGTTTGCTATAAATAATTCCTTTACCAATCCGAGGCACTGCCAAACGAACTGTGTCTTAAATCTTAGTTAAGGCATTGAGAAATACACTGTCTTTTGACTGGAATTGCCCAACCAGACTGGCAGACTGGCATTCCCAGACGGGCAGAGCGTTTGCCCGTGGATGCTGGTAGCTCGGGGTCAAACAGCAGTAATGTCATTAGAACCACTAAGTGTTCGGCATGGTGTTTAGCACAGAGTTGCTCCCAGCAGACGGCCTCCCGTTCCTCTCATATGACCAAAAAAGGACTTTGACTGCTCGCTGCTACTGGGAATACAGCCCCCCACCCTCCCCTCCTCCCCCCCCCCCCCCCCCCCCCCCCCCTCCTCCTCCCCCTGCCAGGAAGATTGTTGCTAAATACTGTCGGAGATCAGAGCACAGAAGCACTGTGAGGACCGATGCCAAGTAGGCGTGGTGCTGGTGGTGGTCGTGGGGAGATGGATGGAAGGTGTGTGTGTGTGTGTGTGTGTGTGTGTGTGTGTGTGTGTGTGTGTGTGTGTGTGTGTGTGTGTGTGTGTGTGTGTGTGTGTGTGTGTGTGTGTGTGTGTGTGTGTGTGTGTGTGTGTGTGTGTGTATGACCTCTGAGGTACTGTAGGAGGTGAAACTGGACCTCTTAACCAGGAGTGTTCAATCATTCACATGTTTTTACCACCTGACAACGTACAGGTATGTGAGAAAACCACTGTTAAAAAAACATTTAAGCCCCTCCCCCACTGCTCTGCAAAGGGTCCAACTGCAGGCTGAGCAGATAGAGACAGGGCCTGACTGGTACTAGATAAAACGGTCTCTGTTCCACACGACCCGGCTCATAATCTCTGCCTCTTCTTTGTAAAATACTTTTTGAAATTTTGCACTTGATATTCTGTATATATGTTTGCCCATAAATGCACTGCATTCATATAGCACTTTTTCTAGACCTCTGACAACTGAAAGTGCTTTACAATTTATACCTGACATTCACCAATTCACTCACACACAGGGAGGTTACCATGGTGACAGAGCACCGAATGACCGCTGTCAGCACCGTGACAGGCCGTCACACAACCATGAACACACACACACACACACACACACACACACACACACACACACACACACACACACACACACACACACACACACACACACACACACACGGCAGCCATGCAAGGTACCAACCAGCTCATTGGGAGCAGTGGGTTCAGTGCCTTGCTCAAGGACACTTCGACATGAAGTCGGGAGGAACCGACATTTACATTTAGTCATTTAGCTGACGCTTTTATCCAAAGCGACTTACAAGTTCTGTACGACAAGGAAGGGTACAACTCTTTCAGCTGAGTAACAATGTTCATCAAACAGTGCTGAAACTTGGGTGCTGCAGTGTTGAGTGCATAGACATAAGACATATTAGTATAGTAGGAGGAGTGCGTGGTAGTATAGGATAGTAAGAAGGTTAGTGTTTCTTTTTTTCTTTTATTTTTTATATTGATTGAAGACGTGTGTTTTTAGTTGACGGTGAAAGATTGGTCAGGTTTCGGCTGTCCTAACTGTGGTGGGAAGTTCATTCCACCAGTGTGGAGCAAAGACAGAGAATAGGTGGCTTCTCTTTGATGACATCCTGGGCTAGGAGTGGGTCTGAGGCGGCCAGATGATGTAGAGCGGAGGGGTCTTGAGGGTGTGTAGTTAGAGACCATTGACCACAGGTAAGCGGGAGCCGTTCCCTTCGCCAGTGCAGGGCCCTGAGAAGTGGGGTAACATGGGCTGACTTTGGTAGGTTGGAGATCAGACGGGCGGCTGCATTCTGGATGAGTTGAAGAGGCTCGATGGCGGTGGTCGGGGCGAGACATGACTGTTGATTGGACAAGGAGTTAAGTGGCTTTTTGTCAGGAAGGGGCGTACCCTTCTGACATTGCTCTACCTCCTGAGACACTGCTAACCATAACCTTCAGATTACCAGACGACCTGCTCTACCTCCTGAGACACTGCTAACACTAACCTTATACACACTTGTTGCAACATCCTGGAGGTCAGAATGAGTAAAGTGTAACCAGTATTTATTTAGTAACAGCTCGGTGCTGAAGGCAGAGACACAAGGTCATGTAAATGGCATTTATATAACAGTTTTTAATCCAAAGCGCTTTACAATTTGTTCCTCACATTTTACCCATTCACTCACACATTCACACACCGACGGCGGAGGCGACCATGCAAGGTGCCAACTTGCTCATCAGGAGCAATTAGGGGTTAAGTGTCTTGCTCAAGGACACTTCGACACGCTGACCGGGAGGAGCGGGAATCTAACCGGGAACCTCCGGATTACCAGATGACTGCTCTACCTCCCAACCAAGCCACTGTCACCCCTTAATAGATTGGGATTGCATCAAACATTAGCAATGTTATTATACAAACAGGTCTTTGAAATGATGGAACAACATCAAATGAAGAGAGTACCAGAGAGAGATACTCTGGCACACCTTGGATCTTATTTGTATACACAGGTTTTATATTTATTGATCATCTGTTTACATACTGAGTATTGCACATTGTACAGGGTAGACCTAGTTAGCTATATATATTTGCTAGTGCTGTCAATAGATACAAAAATAATTACTAATTAATCTCACAATTTTCTGTAATTAATCTAGATTAAAAATAGCATTTTTCTACTTAAAACCGAAGCTTGTAACAGATATTTACTTGAGTAAAATCATGGCATTAATGTAAAATCAACACAAAGAAAGTATATTTAGATTCAAAGACTATTTAAATAAGCTTTCTTTGAATACAGTTTCTCTCCTGTGAAATACAAATGTTCAACAAAACCATCAACATTGACTCAGCTTGAAGATTTTTCACTCCATAGATCAATCTAGATTAATTTATTTGAATGCTTTAATACATTTTAATTAATCTCCAAAGTATTAAGCATTCACTTTGACAGCCCTAATATTTGCACATGGGGTTGACTTAGGATATAATCTGTATATTATGATACCAGGGGGGTATTATTATTATCAATAGAGATGGTAAGATAACAGTAATTATTTTTCTACAATCATTACACAGCCAAAAATAATATTAAAAAAAAACATTTAAAGAGATTATTATTATGAAACTTTCTGGCCCCAGTTCCGGTTTCGCTGCTATTACGTCAGAGGACCAGAGACTGTTCTGATCTCCTCTCGTGGCCCCTGGCCGGGGGCCAGCGGTATGTGACTGGGAGGGGTGCTGCGAGTAGAGCTAAGGCTAAGTAAGGGAGGATCCTGGGCCTCATAGCTCATCTGAAAGGCATTTCTCTTTGAGAGAACCCACCGGGTCCAACCCCCCCCCCCCTCTAAACTACACGCAGCAACTTCACCTAATCTGGTGAGTATCTGTGGGGGGGGGGGGGGGGGGGAGTTGGCCCCACCTCAGGACCGTCCCGGCACCTCATCATCCATCCGTGTTCAAAATGAGACGATGGAGATGATCCTGCCTCCCCTTATATGAGCAAGAGAGAGAAGCACTGTTGCACGGTGGTATTCCGCCCCCGGGGAGAGAGAGGAACACACTCATATTTGGTTCTGCCGTCAGATCAAAACATGAACCCCCACCCCCCCCCCCCCTGTAGCTGGAACAGAACGGAATGACACAGCGAAACTGTCCGATTGTAAGACTATAGCGCACAACAATAAAGTAGTTTGACCTAGTTTAACCTCTTTTGTAGTTATTATGGCAAGAATGTCACCCTTAAAGGTGCTATAGATAAATATTTTATGTAGAGTAATTGTTTACAAAAAGAATACATCCACCAAGCTTTTTTTTTCATCCACGTGGAATGCACCTAATTGGATAAATGACATACTGCTGCTCTAGTGCGACATCTAGTGGGTAAATGTTATTTATAGCAGCTTTAAGGACATAAAGAGGGATAAGTGGGGAAGTCAACCTAGAGGATGGTTTGTTAAACTACGGGTCGGGAATCAAATTTAGGGCCTTCTTCCGACGTGTGCCCAAGTGACAACAGTACAGTAGTAATATCTTTGCGATACGTTTCAATGAACCCTGACTTAAAAAGAAACCACGGACAACGGGTTAGAGAAGCGGGTTTGTGACAAATGGACTACATTTATATAGCGCTTTTATCCAACGCGCTTTACAATTGGTTTCTCACATTCCCCCATTCACTCACACGTTGACGGCGGAGGCAACCATGCAAGGTGTGAGTGTGTGAATGTGTGTCTCTCTTTACCTCCCTTCTGCAATAACTCCCCCAGACCTTTGCTGTAAATACGAGTGTGCTTTCAGGATGATGTCACCCAGAGGGGAGCAGACCTCTAGTGAACTGCAGACACCATTTCCTCAAACACTTTTTTCAGCTTTCCCTCGGTTGGACCTACTGCAGTTTAAAATAGTTAGGAAATAGCATCTGGAGTTAAAGGAACAGCAGCATCAAACAGCTGAATGGAATAGAATAGAATGGAAATACTTTAATCATCCCGAGGGAAATTTCGGCACTACAAATCGCTCACAGTAAACAATTAGGTAGACTGTGAGCGATTTGTAGTGCCAAATTTCCCTGACCATGACCATGCAACATTCTGGGAAATGTGCTTATACCGTCTTCTCCAGAGTCAGACAATAACATAGATAGCAATTTCCTCTCTGCAAGCTAGCCAAGCTTAGCACAGATGAATGGTAGCGGATACGGACCACTAGGCTAGGCTAGCTTGCAGCCGGATGGCTTTCTACTGAACGGACTCTGGAGAAGACGGTAATTAAGTGCATATCTCATGATGTTGGCGTGTTCCTTTAACTAGAGGTCTGCTCTCCTCCGGGTGACGTCATCCAGCGGAGTTTTCTCAGGGGACCTACGATACATAGTTGCAGGACATTCCGGACTATTCTCTGTGGTATGAAGATGGATATAAGCAGGTAAAAAGGCAGGTAATCTGTGATGGAATTTTAACCAGGGTCAGCAGTGTCAAGAGGGTGATAGATAGACAGTTGTCAATTTTAACCAAAGTGGTCCCAGAGGGTGACAATGCCATTACTCGCTGGTCCAAAAGATACAAAGACATCACCCATGCTTGTCCCCAGAGACCAGGACATTTGAATGCTTGAGTCCATCTATGTCACAATAATACGACAGGTAGCTGTGGAATCTTCCCGTCTGCATTGACACATACGATGACTTGAAACATATTTCCATAATGTCCTAATCCTGACCACTCCTGAATAGAGATCACTTAAATCCCCAAATTGCCACAGCTAGCCACGTCTAACACCATTAACTGGGAAGACAAATGGACATGTGTCAAAACCTGAGCCACACATAATCTCAAGTGACCTCACCCAGGCTCAAATAAACAATAAACCTAATCCCACTGTGGTGTAGAGAGACTGAGGGCTTGACAGCGGTGACCCAACCTGAATTGGTTGCCCTTATTGCGTCAAGTCAAGTCAAGAGTTTTATTTGTCACGGCATGCAGGGCATACAGTGAAATGCGGGTGGGCATGCCCGCAGTGATTGTGCAATAATACAAGTAATAAGAATAAGACATAACAGGTATAATGTACATGAAGTTTAAAATGCATGGTAAAAGACCTGCTAAGGTCCTGCGATAGTGCAATACAGTGTTAAGCTACAGAATAATATTTGGCCCCTCAGAATATATATATATATATATATATATATAAAAATTATCTTTTATATATATATCAGACCAACTAGGCTCTTTTTTTTTTTTTTTTTTTTAATCTTTTTTCCCTCTCCTTTTTCCGATGTTTCTCCCATCCCACTGTTTAGTCGTTATGCCAATTCCCAACCCCCTTCCTGGTTGTTGCGCACTCCCCCCTACCAGCTACTAGGACAGAGAGGCTTCGGCTCAGCTTCTTCCCCCAGGCCATCAGAGCCTTGACAGCGGTGACCCAACCTGAATTGGTTGCCCTTATTGCGTCAAGTCAAGTCAAGAGTTTTATTTGTCACGGCATGCAGGGCATACAGTGAAATGCGGGTGGGCATGCCCGCAGTGATTGTGCAATAATACAAGTAATAAGAATAAGACATAACAGGTATAATGTACATGAAGTTTAAAATGCATGGTAAAAGACCTGCTAAGGTCCTGCGATAGTGCAATACAGTGTTAAGCTACAGAATAATATTTGGCCCCTCAGAATATATATATATATATATATATATATATATATATATATATATATATATATATATATATATATATATATAAAAATTATCTTTTATATATATATCAGACCAACTAGGCTCTTTTTTTTTTTTTTTTTTTTTTTTATCTTTTTTCCCTCTCCTTTTTCCGATGTTTCTCCCATCCCACTGTTTAGTCGTTATGCCAATTCCCAACCCCCTTCCTGGTTGTTGCGCACTCCCCCCTACCAGCTACTAGGACAGAGAGGCTTCGGCTCAGCTTCTTCCCCCAGGCCATCAGAGCCTTGAACAATGAACACTGAGGGTCACAGAACACTGAACCCTACACACACAAGCACACATTAGCACACACACGACACACACGCTGTGCACGCTCGCACACTAGCAGCCACTTTAACATGAGAAAGCATTCACTCATGCTGCACACGCCCACACTTATGGCCACAAAGAAAGGTCACTTTAAAAATAGTATAGTAACAGTGTATTGCACTACCTAGGGACCTAGCATGTCCTTCATGCTCTGTAAATAACTATGTACAAATACCGTGATGTCCCACTATGTTACCTGTTTATTGCACAATGTTGTCTATTGGATTCTATTATATGTTGTACTACAGTATTGCACATCGTTGCGGGCAAGACCACCCGCATTTCATTGTATACTTGTATGCCGTGACAAATAAAACTCTTGACTTGACTTGACTTGTTGGTCCGGGAGGCCGGAGACTGTCACATGCTTTCCTCCGACGCATGTGCAGCCAGCCGGCAGCCAGCCTGGCAGCGCAGATTCTCACCGGGAGAGTGTAACGTGTGGAAGGTCACACTACCTCCCTCCAGATCCTACCCTTGCTGTGCAGGCGCCCCGACCGAACTGTAGGGGTCTCTGTCCACAACGCCCAGGACCCACCCATCAGCTTTCCCACCCCTAACACTGCCAATTGTGTTAGTATGAACGACCAGCCAAGCTGATAGCAACGCCGAGAGCTGGATTCAAACCCAGCGTCTCCAGCGTTGATGGCGAGCGCCTTGCCCACTACACCATCTAGCCGCCCCTCTAGGCTATATCTTAGCTATAATGTCCAAATAGAGAAACTACCACCACCTAAAGAATGCTTATTATACTTTGTTTTATCCATGTTGAGAGTGAATAACAGGTAGGCAGCAGGTGCAATGTAGCGCTTGCTCAACATGAATAAAGTCGGTGGACAGCGCCTGGTGCTGAAATAACAAACAAGCCACACCACATGTGTGGTGTGAAATTAAAACATCAGTTCAGTAAGTCATTCAAACTTTATCTTTACTTATATATGACTGTGACGGCACCACACATTGCAAACAGTTACAAACAGTAACAATGCAATACAACTGAAGTCAAATCAGAGCAAAAAAAGCTGAATCTGCTTCAAGAAGATGCGCTACATTAGGTATATAAGGAATTAC